>NC_057716.1:104335245-104336799 GCF_004010195.1 Chiloscyllium plagiosum
ACCTAGGGGGAGTGTGTCAGTATTTACAGGGGTGTCCCTGGGGTGAGGGGGGGAGTGTGTCAGGATTTACAGTGGGGTACCTTGGGGGAGTGTGTCAGGATTTACAGTGGGGTACCTTGGGGGAGTGTGTCAGTATTTACAGGAGGGACCCCGCGGGGTGTGTGTCAGTATTTACATGGGAGTCCCTGGGATTGGGGGGGAGTGTGTCAGTATTTACAGGAGGGACCCCGGGGGGTGTGTGTCAGTATTTACAGAGGGCCCCAGGGGGGAGTGTGTCAGTATTTACAGGGAGGTCCCAAGGGGGGAGTGTGTCAGTATTTGCAGGGGGGTCCCCGGGGGGATTGTCTCAACATTTAACGGTGGGACCCCGGGTGGAGTGTGTCAGTATTTACAGGGGGGTCCCCGGGGGGAGTGTCTCAATATTTAACGGTGGGACCCCGGGGGGAGTGTGTCAATATTTCCAGGGGGAACCCCGGGGGGAGTGTGTCAGTATTTACAAGGGTGTCCCTGGGGGGAGTGTGTCAGTATTTCCAGGGGGTCCCAGAGGGAGTGTGTCAGTATTTACAGGGGGCTCCCTGGGGGGAGTGTGTCAGTATTTACAGGTCGGTCCCCGGGGTGAGTGTGATAGTATTCACAGGGGGACACCAAGGGGGGAGTGTGTCAGTATGTCCAGGGGGGTCCCTGGGGAGTGTGTCAGTATTTACAGGTCGGTCCCCGGGGTGAGTGTGATAGTATTTACAGGGGGACACCAAGGGGGGAGTGTGTCAGTATTTACAGGAGGACACAAGGGGGGAGTGTGGCAGTATTTCCAGGGGGGACCCTGAGGGGATTGTGTCAGTATTTCCAGGGTGTCTCGGAGGGAGTGTGTCAGTATTTACAGGGGGGTCCCCCAGGGGGGAGTGTGTCATTATTTACAGGAGGGTCCCAGGGGGGAGTGTGTCAATACTTACAGGAGGGTTCCCGGGGGGAGTGTGACAGTATTCACAGGGGGGTCCCTGGGGGGAGTGTGTCAGTGATTACAAGGGGCCCCTGGGGGGAGTGTGTCAGTATTTACAGGGGGTCCCCGGGGGGAGTGTGTCAGTATTTACAGGGGGTCCCCGGGGGGAGTGTGTCAGTATTTACAGGAGGGTCCCCGGGGGAGTGTGACAGTATTCACAGGGGGTTCCCTGGGGGGAGTGTGTCAGTGATTACAAGGGGCCCCCGGGGGGAGTGTGTCAGTATTTACAGGAGGTCCCCGGGGGGAGTGTGTCAGTATTTACAGGAGGGTCCCCGGGGAGAGTGTGTCAATACTTACAGGAGGGTTCCCGGGGGGAGTGTGTCAGTATTTACAGGGGGGTCCCCGGGGGGAGTGTCTCAATATTTAACGGTGGGACACCGGTGGGAGTGTGTCAATATTTACAGGGGGGACCCCAGGGGGAGTGTGTCAATATTTCCAGGGGGGACCCCGGGGGGAGTGTGTCAATATTTCCAGGGTGGACCACGGGGGGAGTGTGTCAATATTTACAGGGGGACCCCGGGGGGAGTGTGTCAGTATTTACAGGAGGGTCCCCGGGG
>NC_057716.1:104338715-104356287 GCF_004010195.1 Chiloscyllium plagiosum
AGGGGGACACGAGGGGGGAGTGTGTTAGTATTTACAGGTGGGTCCCCACGGGGAGTGTATCAATATTTACAGGGGGGTCCCCAGGGGAGTGTGACAGTGTTTACAGGGGGTGCCCCGGGGTGAGTGTGTCAATGTTTTCCGGGGGGTCCCACGGAGAAGTGGGTCAGTATTTACAGGGGTGTCCCTGGGGTGAGTGTGTCAATATATACAGGGGGGCACCTGGGGGGAGTGTGTCAGTATTTACAGGGGGGTCCCGGGGGGAGTGTGTCAGTAATTACGGTTTGACACTGTGCCCTGGACAGTGTGTATAAAAATTTCCGATAGCTCATTATAATTTTCCTGTGAAGAATCTGTTGGAATTAAGAGTGACTTGTCCAAGATTTCACTGGTTCACGGAATCCTTCCTTGGCTGACAAAGGGCTTTGTGCCATTAATGTCTGTACAGGAGTTTTCACTGAGCAATGCTCTTGAATTATTCCCCTGCCCAGTCTGTATAGCCCTAGACATCCTCCCATTACAAACAGTTAACTCCCTCTTCATATCCCCGATTGGCCTCAATCTCAGGCAACACTTTCCAGTTCCCAACCACTTGCTCTCGGGAAATACTTAATTCATGAGTAATCCCCCAGAACATTCCTGCTGGATTTTTGTTTTCCACTTTCCTGGAATATTTTGAAGTGCTGAGGATGCTGAAGAAATGAAATGCCTGACTGGGCAAGGCCATTGAAATGTGCCGCACAGGCGGAGGCTATTCAGCCCTGTTCATGATGCTATCCACATGATGTACATCTGCAGGAATTGGTTCAAATCCAGCAATCCTAATACAAGCAGCTGGAGGGAAGGCTGTGGTGCAGTGGTTATGTCACTGAACTGGACACTCGCCAGCTGTTGCTCTGTGCAATGAGTTCGAATCCCACTATAGCAGATGGTGAAACTTTAATTTAAGAAGCAGGAAGTCTAAGGATGACCATGTAACTACTGTCATAGAATCGTACACTACGAAAGAGGTCCTTCGGCCCGTTGAATCTGCACTGCCAACAATACACTAGTCCCACTGTTGCACATTAGATCCATAGCCTTGACAATTGTAATAAAGTCATGTCTGGTCATGGATTACCTTTAAGGAAGGAAATCAGTTGTTCTTAACTGGTCTGGCCTACAGTAACGTTGTGACTCTTAACTGCCCTCTGAAATGCCCCAGCAAGCCATTCAGTTCAAGGACAATTAAGAATGGATAACAAATGCTGGTGAAGAGGCAATATACTGAGTCTCAGTTGACACACCATGATGTCAACATCCCACCACAGACGGTATAGGCAAATATTAAAATGTGATAATGATTTGTTTAGAGCCTGATAGATGTATATGAGGGGCATTGTCGTGTTGGATGTCTTTTTCCCCAGTAGGGAGATGTCAAATGTGAGAGGGGGAAGGTTTAAGGGAGATGTGTGAGGCAGGTTAGTTTTACCCAGAGGGTGGTAGGTGCCTGGAACGTGCTGCCAGAGGAGGGGGGAGAAGCAGATACAATAGTGATGTTTAAGAGGCATTTGGACAAACACATGAACAGGCAGGGAATACACTACAGCGAGGAACAAATTACAGCAGTTGCTGGAATCTGTTCTGAAAACCACAAACGCTTTAGATCATAGCAGTTAGAGACAAGAAACAATCTGCAGATGCTGGAGTCCAAGGTAGACAAGCAGGAGGCTGGAGGAACACAGGCAGCATCAGGAGGTAGAGAAGTCAATGTTTCAGGTGTAACCCTTCTTCAAGATGGCAGCATCCAAGGAAAGAGAGCAAGCTAACATTTCTGATGAAGAGTTATCTAGATCTGACACGTTAGCTTGCTCTCTCTCTATGGAGACTGCCTGACCCACTGTGATCTCCAGCATTTGTTATTTTTCCGGAATAGAGGGATGTGCAGACAGATGGAATTAGTTTAGAATGGCACCATGGTCAGCACAGACATGGTGGGCCGAAGGGCCTGTTCCTGTGCTGTACTGTTCTTTGTTCTGGTGAAACTATAATTGAGAGATAAATATGGGGATCACAACCAAATATCGGGAAGTTCCCCTCCTCTTCCTCAATATACTAACCCTGGGGATCCATTACATCCAATCAAGCAAGGCCTCAGTATAATAAATAACTCATCTGGAACATTCTCTGGAGTGCAACGCACAAATGTCTGACTCCAGACTGAGGGGGCAATGCACTGAATCGCAGTTGACACACCATGTGGTCACATTGACCAGGCGGAACATCTATTTTTGAGGGTGTTCACAGGATGGGATTTCCGAACAATCAGCAAATGGTTGTCATGGTCACCGTTACTAAGTCCAGCTTTCAATTCTCAATTTATAAACTGAATTTCAATTCCGGCAGTTCCTGTGGTGGGATTCGAATCTGTGTCCCTTGAGCCCACAGTCCAGTCACATGGCCACTTCATGACCATCTCCTGCAGTGGGGTCGGGGGGTTGTGGTTTGCTGTTCCCACATTGCCTGCTGCATTTTGTTAACAGCAGTTTGCATTTATTTGGCAAACACAAATCCCGGGAGCAGAGCGGTTGCCTCCTCATTTGCTGATCTTAAGTGATTATCTCTGCTGCACTGGCATGGCAACACCCTGTCCAATCAGAGTTTACCTGCCCAGTCAGAGAATGAAGATTGACAGTTAACCGTTCGTGGTGCCAATGATGGCCCAACCAATCAGCTCTCTCTTCCCGTGCTATCATCATAGGATCACCACGGTGTAAAGACAGGCTCTTGGCCCAACAAATCCACACCGACCCTCTGATAAGTAACCCACCCAGACCCATTCCCCTACCCTAATATCCTGCATTTACCCCTGACTAATGCACCGAACCTGCACATCCCTGAACAGTATGGGCAATTTAGCGTGGCCAATTCACCAAAGATGTGCATCTTTGCACTGTGGGAGGAAACCGGAGCAGCCAGAGGAAACCCACGCAGACACGGGGAGAATGTGCAAACTCCACACAGAGAGTCGCCCGAGGCTGGAATCAAACCCAGATCCCCCGCGCTGTGAGGCATCAGTGCTAACCACTGAGCCACCCTATAAATCTGTGTGCCTTGGTTGAAGTCTGAATTTCATGCCCTAGTTCTGAGGAGTGGAAGGTGAAACACTTCCCCTTCTTCAGGTGAATAGTCAGCCCGTTTGGAATCTTTTTCTCCCAGAGGATTGTGGGTCTTTGGAACACTCTTCCTGAAAGAGCAGAATCCTGGGATAGCTTTAAATCAGAGGTGGATAATCAAGAGGAGGTGGTGAGATGGTCATCAGGAGTATAGATTCAACGTTACAGCCATAGGCGTATTAAATGGTGGAGCAGGTTCAATGGGCTGAATGGCCAACTCCAGCTCATATGATTCATGATTTGTATGTTCATGTGTAGAGGAATCACCCCTGGGTCATGTGTGTACCTGTCTATGTATGTGAGAGGTTTGTACTCAGGCCCCTTTCATGTTTTAACCTTTCACACAAAAAAGATTCATTGGTTCTAAAGGACTTTTCAGTGTTTTACCTTGATAGTGTGGGAGGTACTTGCTGCTGGGACAAAGGTAGATAGCCATATGAGTTATGAAGGGGTATAGGGAGGTTAAGTGAGTGATCTGGCAAATGTGGGAAGGTGGGAAATTGCCCAAACTGGAAAAAAGAATAAAGACCATCAGAAATAGGAGCCAGGAAGAGGCCATTTGGCCCCTTGAGCCTGCTCTGCCATTCAATAGGATCACGGCTGATCCAACGTACCTCATGTCCACTTTCCCACTCTTTCCCCATAATCCTCAATTCCACCTGATGAAGGAGCGACGCTCCGAAAGCAAGTGCTTCCAATTAAACCTGTTGGACTATAACCTGGTGTTGTGTGATTTTTAACTTTGTCCACCCCAGTCCAACACCGGTGTCAATTCCCAGGCTGATCACAAAGTAGTAACCTCAGTTTGACATATATGTCTCACCTCTCTACGGGAAAGAGATCCAAAGGCTCTCAACCGTTTGAGAGAAGAAATTCCTCGTTCTCAGTCTGAAGTTGGCACACCTTAAAAAAAACATTATCTAATCGGAGAGAGGAGGCAAGGGGATCGGGATGTCCTGGTGCATGTATCACAGAAGGTTAGTGTGCAGGTCGAGCAAGTAATCAGGAAAGCTGATAGAATCCTATGTTTTATTGTGAAGGAATGCAAGAGTTGAGGAGGTAATCCTTCAGTTATACAGAGCATTGGTGAAACTGTATCTGGAGTACTGCATACAGTACGGGTTACTGTACTTACAGAAGGATGTTAATATGTTGGAAACAGTTCAGAAAAGGTTTACTAGACTAATTGCTGGAGTGAGTAGATTGCCTTTTGAGGAAAGATTGGGCCTGTATCCTCTGCAGTTTAGAAGAGTCAGAGGTGATTTAATTGAAACATAGAAGATCCTTACTGGGTGGATGTGGAAAGGAGGTTTCCTCTTGTGGAAGAATCTAAAACTAGGGTCTGTAGTGAGGTCGGACAGTGGTTAACACGGCTGCCTCACATTGTTTCCTCTCAGAGGGGTTGTGAGTCTGGAATTCCAGTCCTCACAAGGCAATGGATGCTGATTCATTAAATATTGTTAAGGCGGAGATAGATTCTTGACGACCAAGGGGTTTGGAAGAATGTCGGGAATATGCAGGAATGTAGAGTTGAGTCTAAAATCGGATCATCCACAATCGTATTGAGGGACGGAGCGGGTTCGAAGGGCTGAGTGGCCTCCTCTTGTTCCTTGTTTGTATGTTGTCATGACACAAATGCTACACAAATGCAAGATCCCTCTTCTTCCCCTATTTTGTTGGTCACGCCTCTGTTTATCTCCCCCTCAGAGCTACATTCAGAACTTCCGAGAGCGCCAGACAGGAGGGGGCGCTCCCTCTGGAGGGTTCAGCTCAAGCACGCACACCATGATCGACGTAGACTATGACTGCAGCTCCACGGTGCCCCTCACAGCCGCCACCCCCGCTGTCCGCGTGTGAGGCAACATGGAGCACAAGGAGACGCAAATTGCAGGAGGATTCTCGCTGTTGGGTGTCTGATGAGAAAGGGGGGGGTGAAGAGTGCAGCAGGAAATACAACTCATCAGTTCTGTGAGGCAACATGGAGCACAAGGAGACGCAAATTGCAGGAGGATTCTCGCTGTTGGGTGTCTGATGAGAAAGGGGGGGGGTGAAGAGTGCAGCAGGAAATACAACTCATCAGTTCTTGCCACCAAATAGGCAAAGGGGACCTTTCATGAACAAGTCGATTGTCTCTCTCTTTCTCTCTCTCTCTCTAAACACGACTTAACAAAAACTAGATTTCCCACATCAATGCTCACTTTGAACTCTTTCTGAGTATATGCAGGCTTCTGCTTTGGGCCTGTCGTTTCCCCCCACCCCAACCACTTTTGATTCTGAGCTGAGGGGAATGACGATGGGAATCAGAACTACATCACAACTTTGGAACTCTCGTCAAGCTGTTGATGGGAAGTGTTTTAAGGAGCATGTCCAGAAGAGAAATGGCATCAACCGTCACTGAAAGAGAGAGAAAGAGAGGGAGAGAGGGAGACTGAGGGACAGCATATTGGGAGCAGGTCTACATTGTCCTCAATGCCCCACTGTAATCATTTCCCTTGTTCTGTATCCTGAAGGGAACTGGAAACCACTGATGCAGCGAGAAAGAGAGAGAGAGAGAGCGGGGAGGGTGACTCTCACCTACAGCGATGGATACTTCACTCAGCCTGCAACCCACCCATGATGCACACATCTTCCCCACCCCCACACACTCTCTCCTCCATTAATGCATTGGGAATGAAGGACCTGAGCAGGATATTCCCAATGGCAACTTGCCAGGCAGATTATTTTTATTTTGCATGATGCCAAGCCATGTATGTGCGTGTGGAGGGAAATGTGCTCCTGCATATAAACTATTGCGCACCGATCTATTCTTGAATATAAAATATTAAGAAGGAAAAGGTACTGGTTTGGGCATTAGAAGAGAAAGTGGATTTTTGATGTTGTGTTAAGCCTCTCTTTAGAAATACCGATTTTGTGTTTCTAAAGCCAGCAGAAAGCAATGTGTGTGTGTGTGTCTGAACTTCCTACCTATTGATGGTCCCCAGTTTTTGATCACACTGCCAACTCTCCAGCATTGCAGTCTGGAGTGACCAGGAATTAAAGATTAATTTCCAGAGCAGCCGGTTTAAAAAGCAAACTCTAAGCGAAAAGTAATGGTCAGAATGAAGATGACTTCATAAAAAATAAACTTGCCTTTTTCTTTTCTTTTTTCTCTATTTGATTGGAATGGTAGTTCCAAAAGTTTTGGAAATTGGCGTTGGTAGGCGAGCTGATGTTTAATAGATTAGGGAGAGACATCATGCTCCTTTATTGGAATAACTTTTTTTTTTAGCAAGCATCAGGCAGAGGCAGCCTGGAACAATTACAGAATGCAAGCCCTCGGCACCTCAGAAAGGTCAGCCCCCGCTCTCTGCTGAAGACCTGCTGGTAATTTTCAGCCTCAAACCAGACTGACTTATTGACAAGAGCAACAATCAGAAAGAACCTGGAATGGGTTTTCCCCCGTTATCTGAAAGTAAAGCGTTCACATGAAACCTCCCCTAAGCCGAAATGGCGTAAAGAGAAGAAGCATTAATTTATATGGGAAAAATTTTGTCTTTTTTCATAAAAGCGAAAATCCTCTTTGGATTTCTTTCGCTTAGGTAAAAACAATGACTGCAGACGCTGGAAACCAGATTCTGGATTAGAATGGTGCTGGAAAAGCACAGCAGTTCAGGCAGCATCCGAGGAACAGGAAAACGACGTTTCGGGCAAAAGCCCTTCATCAGGAATTTCTTTCGCTTAGCGAAAACAGGTACTAATGTAGGTCTTTGGTAAGAGCAAAGTGGCATAAAGAAAACTTTCGAAAAGCGAGGGATATCTGAATTAATGTCAGTATTGACATGGGCCTTAACTTTGTTAATTCCAAAGGTCTAACCATTTTCAGCTGTTTCATCAATGACCGTCCCTCCATCATAAGGTGTGTGGCATTGTGGCTCAGTGGTTAGCACTGCTGCCTCACAGTGCCAGGGGCCTGGGTTCAATTCCCGCCTTGGGTGACTGTCTGTGTGGAGTTTGCACATTCTTCCCGTGTCTGTGAGGGGCTTGATCTGGTTTCCTCCCACCATCCAAGGATGTGCAGTTTAGTTGGATTGGCCATGCTCAATTATCCATAATGTGCAGGCTCAGTACGTTGGGCATGGGAAATACAGGAATGGGATTTGAGGATTAGTGTGGGCAAGGGTTCTGTAAGATCAGAAGTGGAGATGTTTACACAATGTCCACCTCTGTTTGTGACTCCTGAGATACTGAAGCAGTTCATTTTCAAATGTAACAAGATGTGGACAATATCCACGTTTGGACTGACAATTGGCAGGTAACAATCATGCCACACAAGTGCCAACTAGTGTTCATCCCCAACAAGAAAGCATCTAACCATTGCCACTTGATTGTCAACGACAAAGCCATTGTTCATTTCCCCAACTATCAACACCCTGTACTTATTACTGACCAGAAGCTGAACTGATCAAGCCTTGTAAATATAATGGCTGCAAAGTTAACTTAGAGACTGAGAATTCTACAGTGAACAATTCACTTCCTGCCTCTCCAAAGTCTGTTGCTAGATACCAGGCACAAGTCTGTCTCTACAAGGTCCCATCAATACATTGGAAACGAGACACCACCCTCACCAAAGCAGCCGCTTGATTGGCACCACATCCACAAACATTAACTCCCTCCACCACCAATGTTCAGTAGCAGCAGTGAGTACCATCTGCAAGATGCACTGCAAAATTCATCAAAGATCATCAAACATCACCATCCAAACCCATGACCACTTCCATCTAGAAGGAAAAGGACAGCAGAGACATGGGAACACCATTCCCTGCAAGTTCCCCTCCAAGTCACTCACTGACTTGGAAATATATCGCCGTTCCTTCAGTGTCACAGGGTCAGAATCCTGGAATTCCTTCCTTAAGGACATTGTGGGTCTACCTACAGGACATGGACTGCAGCGGTTCAAGAAGGCAGCTCACCCCCACCTTCTCAAGGGGCAACTAGGGACGGGCTAGAAATGCTGACCACGAAGCAACACATATGTTCTATAAAGAAATTTTTGAACAACTTCCAACCAAATTGTTCATAAACAATTCTCAATTCAGGTTGTTCAAGGAAATATTTAGAGTATGTACAAAGTGTCCCTTTTATCTGAGGTAAAATGAGCGGCACGGTAGCTCAGTGGTTAGCCAGAGACCCGGGTTCAATTCCCACATCAGGGCGACTGACTGTGTGGAGTTTGTACATTCTCCCCGTGTCTGCGTGGGCTTCCTCCGGGTGCTCCGGTTTCCTCCCAAAGTCCAAAGATGTGCAGGTTAGGTGAATTGGCCGTGCTAAATTGCCCACAGTGTTAGGTGCATTAGTCAGAGGGAAATATAAGGTAATAGGTCTGAGTGGGTTACTCTGCAGAAGGTCAGCATGGACTTGTTGGGCTGAAGGGCCTGTTTCCATACTGTAGGGGATCTAATTGAAAATATGTGTTTCTGGTGTGAGGTGAAGTAATAATGCATTTACACATTCCCAATTCAAGATGGTAGGACTGAAGGAGTGCTGCTCAGTTGCAGGTGCTGTCTTTGGAAGGTGACAGTGAGGCCATGGTCCTGCCTACCCTCTCCAGGAGGATGTTACTGATTTTGAAACTATGTGGTTGACGAGTGCCCCTTGCCCAAGACTTTTTGCCTTTGACTAACATCACAGAAAGAAACAAGAACAGAAATGACTGGAGAAACTCAGCAGGTCTGGCAGCATCTGTGGCGAGCGAGAAACAGGGTTGATATTCTAACAGAACGATCCAGAAAGAGAAGGGTTAACACCAGCAGGAAAGGTTGGGAGGAAGGAGCTCTTTGCTGTCGAAAAAGAGGGTGGCTGAGGGAAGACCTAATTTAATATCGTGAAGGGGTTGAGAGACTGGACAGAATGAAGGTGTTTCTAAAGTCCACAATTATGACACAGTCACTGATGGATCATGTAGGAAGTCCAGGAGGGAATCTCTTCATCCAGAGAACACAGCAAATGTGGAACCCACTCCCACTGGGATTGGTAGAAATGAAAAGTCAAAATGGATTTAAGGGGAATTTGGAAAAACCGATGACGGAAAAAGGAGCCACAGATTAGGCTGATAGGGTGAGATATAATGTGGGAGGAGACTCCATGGATCCTAAACTCCAACTTGGAAATGTCGAGCCAAATGGCCAGTTTCTGGTCTGTAAAATTGTTTGCTATAGGTCTTTGCACGGAGGGTATTAAACATCTGGGGAAATGATATAACGGGATGACAATGCGCATGAAACTTGTTACAACAGGAAGGGAGTCATCTCCCCCCTTTTTAAATCCCCCTCATCTGATTGTGACAAATACTTTTATTTCTTTCAAGCCCAGATATCACGTTTGAAATAAAATGAAGTTCACTAGAAATGAAGGAGCTAATTGCCAGCTAATTCTTGAGTGAAAGAAGGTGACATTTTATTGCTGACTAGCATCAAGAGAAAGATTTGATCTGTGTAATGAAACATCAATTATGCACACAAACACAGGTAATATGTTTACAAGAAGTGGGCAAGATGTCCAGTACAAACAGATCGATAACTGTAAGTACAGTTCAAAGCTCTTAGAACCCTCAAGTTTTGAGAATGAATCCTGAGTGCATGATGATTTAGCTGCTTCCTTTTCTTCAGCATTTGTAGAATTCTGGAGTTCCTGCTCAATGGTTATTTTTCTGAGTTGCTTTTTCACAGGGCACTGCCTTCAGAGGTTGAGGGAGACAGAGAAAGGTTAATTCTTCCAGATTCTGTCACTATAAATCTATGTTCTTGTCCTTTGCTTGGCTATGTAAGCTACTGAAATATGGTTTGTTCGTATATCCCCGAGTCTAGCTCCACTGTCTTTCCAAGCTGGATACTCCGCAGGCAACATTTGTTCTCCCAATATGTGAACTTATCATGCAAGTGTGAATTAAACAGGATATGAATTTCTTGATGCTGACTTAGTTGTCTGGTTTCATTATCTTCAAATGTAATGCCAATTTTAGTGCATTTTACTGTATCCTGTGTGGGTTCCCTTCCTTGCCTCAATCGCTGCTCAGCTGTCCCCAGCAGCCAATTTAGGTCAGTCTTTGTCCTCTTTAAGAATAGTTTGATCCATGAAGGTTTCCAGTCTTAAGGTCTAGAAGGCACAGTGGCTCAGTGGTTAGCACTGCTACCTCACAGACCCAGGGACCCAGGTTCGATTCCAGCCTCGGATGACTGTCTGTGTGGAGTTTGTATGTTCTCCCTGAGTCTGTGTGGGTTTCCTCCAGGTGCTCTGGTTTCCTCCCACAGTACAAAGATGTGCAGGTTAGAGTGGATTGGTTGTGCTAAATTGCCCCGTAGTGTCTAGGGATGTGTGAGTTAGCTGGATTAGGAGTGGGAAATGCAAGAATGGGAGGGGGTTGAGTCTGGGTGGGATGCTCTTTGGAGAGTCCGTGTGGACTTGTTGAGCTGAATGGCCTTTTGCCATGCTGTTGGGTTTCTATGAAAGTCGCTGCTGGAAACTGAAACGTGATAATTCGTGTTTACCATGATGGTTACAAAGCAGATTCAGTAACGGTCGCCCTAGCATCACCTTCCCATCCACATTCCCATCACCTTCCCATCCATATTGCCTCTGGTCTCTGAGGTAGAAAGACATGGGTTTGACTCTCACCACAGAGACTGAGCACACCTTCACACACCCGACGCAGTACTGAGGGAGTGCCGCACAGTTTCAGGAGTCACCTTCAGAATGGTCCTATTTGCCCTCTCAGGGGGATGTAATAGATTCTAAAACCACCCTGTTGTAGAAGGCCTCTCCCCGGTGCCTTGTCCAAGACTTTTTGCCCTTGACTAACATCACAAGAAAAGAAACAAACACAAACAGAAATCTCTCTTCTTCTGTCTTGCTCTTTTCCCTGGGATCTGGGAGGTGGTTGAAGAATTGTGCAGTGGGTGATGGTGGGAGTGGAGGTGGATTCATCATAATTCTGGTAACAGATCGAAAGGAGTGCAATGGGGGGGTTGGCAGGGTAATGGGGGAGATTTCATAGAATCAAATCCCTACAGCGTGGAATCAGGCCCTTCGGCCTAACAAGTCCACACCAACCCTCCGAAGAGTAGCCCACCCAGACCCATTCACTTGCTAAATTCTGTTTGTTCATGTGCTTGCTAAACATGTGCTTCCCTATCCTATACATCCCTGAATGCTATGGGCAATTTCCCATTGCCAATACACCCTAATCTGCACATCTTTAGATTGTGGGAATAAATCGGAGCAGTCGGAGGTAACCTGCACAGACATAGAGAGAACGTGCAAACTCCACACAGTCACCTGAGGGTGGAATCGAACCTGAGTCCCTGGTTCTGTGAGGCAGCAGTGCTAACCACTGAGCCACTGTGCTGCCTTTGGGTGTCCAATGGCTGGTCGAGTTGAGGAGTGTCGCGGACCATCATCGATGCAAGGATTGTTTTTCCCAAACTCTGGTTGGATTATCGACATAGGAGCAGAAGTAGGCTGTTCAGCCCATCAAGTCAACACCATCATTCAATGAGATCACGGCTGGTCTGATAACCCACAACTCCACTTTCCTGCCTTTTCAGAGCCCTTGATTCCCTTATTGACAAACACTTCATCTTGAAGAGTGGGGTGGGTTTCGCAGACGGGCTTTGGGTTTCCTTTGAGAACGATGAGACTGAGGTTGGTCGCTGGAGGAACTGGAATTCGGAAGATACTGCTGCAGAAACCTCCCAAGGGTCTACAGATGAGTTGTACACTCTGCACGTGTGTGTAACTGTGTGTACAAGTGCAGACGCATGGGGGTACAGTCCTTGTGTGCTGATGTATAACTCTCAGAATACTGGCTCTCTTCCCATCTCATTCCAGTTTCGCTGGTGCTTTGTCTGGAGAGCCTGGCTCCTGTTACCATCTCTCTGTGACATTGATTGTATAAGCAGCATGTTCTATTGTAGAGACGTGTTGTTCTGTTTTTTTTTAACAGCAGACCTTGGCCTCCTGTCAAATGTGTTTGCCAATGTCGTTTTCTTTGGGATGTGCCAAAATGTTGGGATTAGTGAGAAAAATGTTAGCTAAGTGTTCATTAAAACAAAATATTTATTTGAACTCTGCTGTGTTCTTGTAATGTGTCCTGATTGATGGCAGCCACTTGGTAGAATAAGAAAACAGAATATTACTTGAATGGGGCGAGTCTGCCAATCACTGTGCGACAGAGGGGTCTGGGTGTCCTTGTTTAGCAAGCACATGAACAAACAGAATTTAGCAAGTGAATCGAGTCAGAGAGTCATACAGCACGGAAACAGACCCTTCGGTCCAACCAGTCCATGCTGACCGTAATCTCCAACTAAGCCAATCTCCACCTGCCTGCTCCTGACCCATTTCCCTCCAACCCTTTCCTGCTCATGCACTTATCCAGATGTCTAATCCATCACATGCGAACCACTCCCTGTGTAAAAGATTTGCCCCTCATGTCTTTTTTAAACCTTTATCCTCTTACCTTAAAAATGTGCTCCTAGTCTTGAAATACCACATCCTGGGGAAAAGGCAGCTACCATGAACTCTATCTATACCCCTATTTATAAAATAAACTTCTCTCAGGTCACCTCTCAATCTCCAACACTCCAAAGTCCCAGCCTGTCCAGCCTTTCTTTATAACTCAACCCTTCCATACCCGGCCACTTCCTGGTAAATCTCTTCTGAACCCTCTGCAATGAAGGAGAGTGGAATAAAACAGTGGAAGGATTTGGCTGAAACTGTACATCGGTTGAAAAGCTGAATTCGCATTTTCAATTACATTTCATTACCAAGAGTAAACAAGTTTAAAAAATGTAAGAATTAAGACACTCATTCTCATTCACACCACAGTTATAGAGATGATACCTTGTTGATACCTTTGATAATTCAAGCAAGGTTACGTACTTAACAAAGCATTGGCGATTACGTTATTTTTCCTCACGGTCTTGATTAGATCAGGCTGTAAGAGGAAACTCCAATGATGTAGCCTAGTATTTTGGCTTTGGAGAGTTTCCACAAAGAGGAAGGGTTTATGTACTAGTGTTTTCTCGTAGCCATGTAATGCATACACTTCAAGATACAGTAGACAGTGAAAAGGGTTACCTCAGATTACAACAGGATCTTGATCAGATGGTCCAATGGGCTGAGGAGTGGCAGACAGAGTTTAATTTAGATAAATGTGAGATGCTGCATTTTGGAAAAGCAAATCAGGACAGGACTTAATGGTAAGGTCCGAGGGAGTGTTGCTGAACAAAGAGACCTTGGAGTGCAGGATCATATCTCCTTGAAAATGGAGTCGCAGGTAGATAGGATAGTGAAGAAGGCATTTGGTATACTTTCCTTTATTGGTCAGAGTATTGAGTACAGGAGTTGGGAGGTCATGTTGCCCCTGTAGAGGACATTGGTTAGGCCACTGTTGGAAAGGGTTCAGAAAAGATTTACAAAGACGTTGCCAGGGTTGGAGGATTTGAGCTATAGGGAGAGGCTGAATAGGCTGGGGCTGTTTTCCCTGTAGCGTCGGAGGCTGAGGGTCAGCACATAGAGGTTTATAAAGTCACAAGCGGCATGGATAGAATAAATCAATAAAGTCTCTTCCCTGGGGTGGGGGAGTCCAGAACTAGAGGGCATAGGTTTAGGGTGAGAGGGGAAAGATATAAAAGGGACCTAAGGGGCAACTTTTTCATGCAGAGGGTGGTACGGGTATGGAATGAGCTGCCAGAGGGTGTGGTGGAGGTTGGTACAGTTACAGCATTTAAAAGGCATCTGAATGGGTATATGCATAGGAAGGGTTAGAGGGATATGGGCCAAGCGCTGGCAAATGGAACAAGATTAGGTTGGGATATCTGGTTGGCGTGGACGAGTTGGACTGAAGAGTCTGTTTCTGTGCTGTACATCGCTATGACGCGATTCTAGGATTCCTTTCCCGCTGTGAAGTATTTTGTTTGGTGTAAATGTAGCTTCTCAGTAAAGCATCTCTATGCCCTGACTCATCTTCTTATAACAGGACTGCACCGATTCCCCAGGGTGCGGCAATAACTGTCGTGATGGGTGGTGAGTGAAATCAGGGGCAGCCAACACCAGCTCATTGATCAAAATGGCTTTCAGTTCCTCAAAGTCTGTTGGACACTCCCCTTACAATACTCGCCTGACTTTTTTCTCGTTATAAATCTGGAGCAGTCGTTGTGCTGACATTTGTCACAAACATACATTAGAAAACACATTGCTAAAGTTCTCATGGTTTTTCATTTCATGTGAAGGGCAGGGAACTCCGCTATTCTCTCTTCTTTTTCTACTCTGGCAGCACCTGTCCTTGTCCCAGTTTGGTTACTCACACTCTTGTAAATTTATTTTTTGGTGAGGTTTGTCAGCCCTTTGTAATTTTCTCAATAAAGCTTATAATCATCCTGAGTGGTCCCTCCAAGTCTCAATATACACCAGCACATCAACAAAGTAAATTACAGAATTAGGAAGTCTGACTAACACTTGATTCATCAGTCTCTGGAAAGTGGTTGAGGCATTTTTTTTTACCTAAACGGCAACACCCCAGCATTGAGAGAGCTGTTCAGGTGTGGCAAAGTCTGATATCTCTTGGGACACCTGCCTGGAACAAATCTATCTGGTAAGTGATCTGACACTGCCAACTCCGTCAATGCAGTCTTCCAAGGGAGGAATTAGGCATGAGTCTGTCTTTGTTGCTGGATTGGTGGATGTAGAATCTGGATGAAATATCGAGTTTAGGTGCTCACCCTAATGGGACAGTCTAACTGCCCTGACTGTTCTGGATGTAGGTTTGCTCACTGAGCTGGAAGATTCGTTTTCATCATCATGCTAGATAACATGATCAGTCAGCCTCCGCTGAAGTATTGGTGTTAGTGACCTTCTTTCTATTTATGTGTTTAGGTTTCCTTGAGTTGGTGATGTCAATTCCTGTAGGTAATTCCAATCAGAACATCAACTTGGACCTCATTTACCACCCTCTGAGAAAAATAACAGGAAATGACATCACGGCAGCGAATAACATCACCACAGGAAATGACATCACCAACACAAGGAAACCTAAATATGTAAATAGAAAGCGGGTCATAACACCAGTGCTTCACCAGAGGTTCACTGATGATGTTACCAAGTATGGTGACGAAATGTCTGAAAACGAACCTTCCAGCTCAGCGAGCAAACCTAGATCCAGAACCTCAACCTGAGCTACAAATCTTCTCCAAACTTGCTCTGACAGTGTTCGCTCAAGTTAAAAGTCACGCAACACCAGGTTACAGTCCAACAGGTTTATTTGCAAGTACAAGCTATCGAAGCACTGCTCCTTCATCAGGTAGCTAGGACCACTCTGAAAGCTAGTGTTTCCAAATAAATCTGTTGGACTGTAACCTGGTGTTGTGTGATTTTTAACTTTGTCCACCCCAGTCCGACACCAGCACCTCCACATCACATGTTCAATTAGATGGTTTTCCAGCATGTATTGGACTTCTGTATTGGAGGAGAAAGTGAGGTCTGCAGATGCTGGAGATCAGAGCTGAAAATGTGTTGCTGGAAAAGCGCAGCAGGTCAGGCAGCATCCAAGGAGCAGGAGAATCGACGTTTCAGGCATGAGCCTGAAGAAGTGCTGGTTCCTGAAGAAGGTCTCATGCCCGAAACGTCGATTCTCCTGCTCCTTGGATGCTACCTGACCTGCTGCGCTTTTCCAACAACACATTTTCAGAGACTTCTGTATTGGGCCTGGTTTCTGCATTTAAAGCATAAAGTTACCACTTGAGAGGATTCACCAGCATCCAAATCACGTTTAGATAGAGTTGTACACCCTGCTTTGACCATGAAGACTGTTTAAACTCAATGAGTAAACCAGTTAGGCCTTGCCATTCTGAATTTGAAACCATTGAGCCTAACCTCCCCAGTTAGTCAGTGGGTCAATAGTCCAGAACTTCTTCGGCCTCACCCTCACTATCTCACCCTTGCCTCACTACCTGACACGTCTGTACTTGCTCATTCTTTTGACATATTGGTAAGCGGGTAACGGGGAAGGCAAATGGAATGTTGGCCTTTACTTCAAAGGAAATTGAGCATAAAAGGAGGGAGATTTTGCTAAAACTATACAAGGCTGTAGTCAGACCCCAGCTGGAACACTGTGAACAATTTTGGGCTCCTTATCTAAGGAAAGACACTGGAGACAGTCCAGAGAGAGTTCACTGGGCTGATCCTGGGTATAGATGGACCGTCTTATGAGTAGAGGTTGAGTAGATTGGCCCTGTACTCATTGGAGTTTAGAAGAATGAGAGGTGACTTTCTTAAAACATTCAAGTGTCTGGGAGGATTTGGAAGGGTAGGTAGTGAGAGGTTGTTTCCCTTTGGGAGGAGAGTCTAGGACCAGGGGGCATCATCTCAGAATATGAGGACCAGGGGGCATCATCTCAGAATAAGAGAGATGAGAAGGAATTTCTTCTCACAGAGGGGAGTGAATCTGTGGAATTCTTTACCACAGAGGGCTGTCGAGGCTGGGTCACTAAATATGTTTGAGGCTGAGACAGCTTTTTAATCAGGAAGGCAATCAAAGGTTATGGGGAAAAGGTAGGAGAGTGGAGTTGAGGGTTATCAGATCAGTCGTAATCTCATTGAATGGTAGAGCAGACTTGATGGGCTGAAAGGCCTACATCTGGTGCTGGGTCTTATGGTCTTTTCCCAGCAATGAGTTCGTGGCTGGTTTGTTTGAGTTTTGGATTTCCATCTACTCCTAAAAACACTGGTTTTCTCCTGCAGATTCTAAGCACCTCCACCTTAAATACATCAATAACTCCATCTCTACTGGTTTTTGAGATAGAAAGTTCCAGAGTCACCCAACCCTCTGAGAGAAAGATTGTTCTCATCCCTGTTCTAAAAGGGCAAGCCTTTGTTTTAGCAGAGTGCCCCTTAGTTCTGGGCACATTCAGAAGGAACACCCTTCCCATTCCTGGCCTTGTCCTGACCATTCAGCATCTTATACACTTCAGTCAGGTCTCACCCCTCACGCCCCTAATCTCAGCCAAGTTTCATCTGTCACCCCTTCCTCATAAGACAACCTGCTCATAAGCCAGTAGGAACGTAAGATATAGGAACAGAATTTAGACCATTGAGACTGCTCCACCATTCAATCATGGCTGATATATTTCTCATCCCACCCTCATTCTGGGTAATCCAAGATGGAGGAATTTGTTAAGCATATTTGTATCATCGATAGTCACAGGTGAGGTGCCGGAAGACTGGAGGTTGGCAAACGTGGTGCCACTGTTTAAGAAGGGTGGTAAGGAAAAGTCAGGGAACTATAGACCAGTGAGCCTGACGTCGGTAGTGGCCAAGTTGTTGGAGGGAATCCTGAGGGACAGGATGTACATGTATTTGGAAAGGCAAGGACTGATTAGGGATAGTCAACA
>NC_057716.1:104356645-104366793 GCF_004010195.1 Chiloscyllium plagiosum
TATGCTTTCCTTTATTGGTCAGAGTATTGAGTACAGGAGTTGGGAGGTCATGTTGCGGCTGTACAGGACATTGGTTAGGCCACTGTTGGAATATTGCGTGCAATTCTGGTCTCCTTCCTATCGGAAAGATGTTGTGAAACTTGAAAGGGTTCAGAAAAGATTAACAAGGATGTTGCCAGGGTTGGAGGATTTGAGCTACAGGGAGAGGCTGAACAGGCTGGGGCTGTTTTCCCTGGACCATCGGAGGCTAAGGGGTGAACTTATAGAGGTTTATAAAATTATAGGGGCATGGATAGGATAAATAGAGTCCAGAACTAGAGGGCGTAGGTTTAGGGTGAGAGGGAAAACATATAAAAGAGACCTACGGGGCAATGTTTTCACGCAGAGGGTGGTATGTGTGTGGAATGAGCTGCCAGAGGAAGTGGTGGAGGCTGGTACAATTACAGCATTTAAAAGGCATCTGGATGGGTATATGAAGAGGAAGGGTTTGTATGGAAACAGGCAAGGTGCTAGCAAGTGGGACTAGATTGGGTTAGGATATCTAGTCAGCATGGACAGGATGGACCGAAATCACCTCTATGACCCCTGTCCTCTCTCCTAACCTTTGAATTTCAAGAACCTATCTCTGCTTTAAATACACTCTATTAGCTTCTATACCCCACTGCAACATCCTCTGGCTGAAGAAGTTCCTCCCCATCTCAGTTCTGAAGTGTCGTCCCTTCACTCTGAGGCTGTGCCCTCCGGTCCTCGTCCCTCCTACTAATGGAAACACCTTCTCTACACCTACTCTATCCAGGCCTCTGAGTATTCTGTGAGTTTCAATCAGACCTCCCTCATCCTTCTAACCTCCATCGAGTACAGACCCAGCGTCCTCAACCACTCCTCGTATGACAAGCCCCTCCTGCCCGGGATCATTCTTGTAAACCTCCTCTGGATCCCCCTCCCAGGCCAGCACAGGCTTCCTTAGACACAGGGAACAAAACTGCTCACAGTATTCCAAATGCAGTCTGACCAGAGCCTTATACAGCCTCAGCATTACACATCTGCCCTTGTCTTCCAACCCTCTTGAAATGAATGTTAACATTGCATTTGCTTTCCTAAGTACCAGCTGAACCTGCAGGCTAACCTGAACAGAATCCTGAACTAGGTTTCCCAAGTCCCCTTGTGCTTCAAATTTCCAAAGCCTTTCCCTATTTAGAAAATAGTCCTTGCCTCTATTTTTCCTATCAAAGTACATAACGTCACACTTTCCCACATTGTATTCCATCTGCTACTTCTTTGCCCACCCTCCCAGTCTGTCTAGGTCCTTCTTCAGCCTCCTCACTTCCTCAACACTACCTGCCCCTCCACCTAGCTTTGTATCATCTGCAAACTGAGCAACAATTCCCTCAGTTCTTTCATCAGATCGTTAATGTATAACGTAAATAGTTTGGTCCCAACACTGTGGAACTTCACTAGTCACTGGCTGCCATCCTGAAAAAGACCCCTTTATCTCTTCTGCCAGTCAGCCAATCCCCTATCCATGCCAGTCCCTTGCCCCTAACACCATGGGTTGTTTACCAGTCTCCTGTGCAGCACCTTGTCAAAGACCTTCTGAAATCCAACAAACAGATCACGATCACTGGCTCTCCTTTGTCTAACCTGTTCCATATCTCCTCTAAAGAACGCAAACAGATTTGTCAGGCATGACCTCCCCTTGATGAAGCCGTGCGGGATGAGCCCTATTTTCCCACGCACTTCCAAGTACTCCACAATCTCATCCTTAATAATGGACTCTAAAATCATATCAATGACTGAGGTCACCCTAACTGGCTAATAGTTTCCTGTCTTCTGCCTCCCTCCCTTCTTAAACAGGACTGTTACATTCATCATTTTTCAGTCATCTGGGACACTGCCTGACTCCAATGATTCCTGAAAGATCACCATCAATGCTTCTACAATCTCCTCAGCACTCTCCTTCAGAACCCTGGGGTGTAGTCCATCTGATCCAGGTTATTTATCCACCTTCAGATCTTTCAGCTTCCCCAGTACCTTCTCCTTAGTGATGGCCACTACACTCACCCCTGCCCCCCAACTCTCTTGAAGTTCTAGCATGCTCCTGGTGTCTTCCACTGTGAAAACTGATGCAAAGTACCTATTCAGTTCCTCCACCATTTCTTTGTTCCCCTACTATTTCACCAGCCTCATTGTCCAATATCTACTCTTGCCTCTCTCTCACATAGAACATAGAACATTACAGCGCAATACAGGCTCTTCGGCCCTTGATGTTGCACCGACCTGTGGAACAAATCTGAAGCCCAGTTAACCTACACTATTCCATTTTCATCCATATGTTTATCCAATGACCATTTAAATGCCCTTAGAGTTGGTGAGTCTACTCCTGTTGCAGACAGTGCTCTCCACATCCCTACCACTCTCTGAGTAAAGAAACTACCTCTGACATCTGTCCTATATCTATCACCCCACAATTTAAAGCTATGCCCCCTCGTACTAGCCATCAACATCCGAGGAAAAAGGCTCTCCCTGTCCACCCTCTGATTATGTTATGTGTCTCAATTAAGTCACCTCTCAACCTTCTTCTCTCTAACGAAAACAGCCTCAAGTCCCTCAGCCTTTCCTTGTAAGACCTTCCCTCCATACCAGGCAACATCCTAGTAAATCTCCTCTGAACTGTTTCCAAAGCTTCCACATCCTTCTTATAATGCAGTGACCAGAACTATACACAATATTCCAAGTGCGGCCGCACCAGAGTTTTGTACAGCTGCAACATGACCTCAGTCCCTCTACCAATAAGAGCTAAAACACTATATGCCTTCTTAACAACCCTATCAACTTGTGTGGCAACTTTCAGGGATCTATGCACCTGGACACCGAGATCTCTCTGCTCTTCCACACTGCCAAGAATTTTACCATGAGCCGAGTACTCTGCATTCCCGTTACACCTTCCAAAGTGAATAACTCACACTTTTCCACATTAAACTCCACTTGCCACCTCTCAGCTCTACAGCTTAACTATGTCCCTCTGTAACCTGCAACATCCTTCAGCACTGTCCACAACTCCACCGACTTTAGTGTCATCCGCAAATTTAGTAACCCAATCTTTTACGCTCTCATCCAGGTCATTTATAAAAATGACAAACAGCAGTGGCCCCAAAACAGATCCTTGTGGTACACCGCTAGTAACTGAACTCCAGGATAAACATTTCCCACCAACCACCACTCTCTGTCTTCTTTCAGATAGTCAATTTCTGATCCAAACCGCTAAATCACCCTCAATTCCGTTCCACCATATTTTTTGCAATAGCCTACCATGGGGAACCTTATCGAACACCTTACTGAAATCCATATATACTACATCAACCGCTTTACCCTCATCTACCTGTTTGATTAGCTTCTCAAAGAACTCAATAAGGTTTGTGAGGCACAACCTACCCTTCACAAAATCATGTTGACCAACCCTAATCAAATTATTCCTCTCTAGATGATTATGAATTTTGTCTCTTATAACCTTTTCCAACAATTCACCTACAACTGAAGTAAGGCTCACTGGTCTATAATTACCAGGGTTGTCTCTATTCCTTTTCTTGAACAGGGGAACCACATTTGCTATCCTCCAGTCTTCTGGCACTACTCCTGTCGACAATGACGATTTAAAGATCAAAGCCACAGACTCGGCAATCTCCTCCCTGGCTTCCCAGAGAATCCTAGGATAAACCCCATCTGGCCCAGGGACTTATATATTTTCATGCTCTCCAGAATTGATAACACCTCCTCCTTGTGAACCTTAATCCCATCTGGTCGAGTAGTCTGTATCTCTGTATTCTCCTTGACAACATTATCTTTTTTCAGTGTGAATACTGAGGAAAAATATTCATTTAGCACTTCCCCCATCTCCTTGTACTCCACACACAACTTCCCACTACTGTCCGTGATTGGCCCTAATCTTTATCGAGTCAATCTTTTATTCCTGATATAACTATAGAAGGTTTTGGGGTTTTCCTTGATCCTATTTGTGAAAGACTTCTCATGTCCCCTCCTGGCTCTTCTTAACTCTCTCTTTAGGTCTTTCCTGGCTAACGTGAAACTCTCAAATGCCCTAACTGAGCCTTTGCATCTCATCCTAGCATAGGCCTTCTTCTTCCTCTTGACTAGATATTCAACTTCTTCAGTAAACCAAGGCTG
This sequence comes from Chiloscyllium plagiosum, assembly GCF_004010195.1. NCBI lineage: Eukaryota > Metazoa > Chordata > Chondrichthyes > Orectolobiformes > Hemiscylliidae > Chiloscyllium > Chiloscyllium plagiosum. The sequence goes on from NC_057716.1 coordinate 104,360,828, forward strand.
CCTCACTCAACAACCTCCTCCCTGCCTGACAGGTACATACTTATCAAGGACACACAGTAGCTGTTCCTTGAATAAGCTCCACATTTCAATTGTGCAATGATTGTGTACCTTTTAGATATCTCAAAAAACCTCTTGCAATCTTCTTTTATATTGTTAAAAATCACACAACACCAGGTTATATTCCAACAGGTTTAATTGGAAGCACACTATCTTTCGGAGCGACGCTCCTTCACCAGGTGATAGTGGAGGGCTCGACCGTAACGCAGAATTTGTAACACACCCCAGTCCAACACCGGCATCTCCAAATCATTTTTTTATATTACTAGCTTACCCTCATTTTCCCCTTATGGCTTATTTACGTACCTGCTCCTGGTTTTAAAGACATCCCAATCCTCTGGCTTCCCACTAATCTTCACCACATTGTATGCATTTTCTTTTCGTTTTTATGCTATCCCTGACTTACCTTGTAAGTTATGGTTCCCTCATCCTCCCCTGAGTATGTTCCTCCTTGCTTGGGATGGATTTCTGCTGTGCCTCCTGAATTAACCCAAAAACACCCACCATTGCTGCTCCACCATCTTCCCTTCCAATCAACGCTGGCCAGCTCCTCCCTCGTGTGTTTGTAGTTACCTTCACTGAATTGTAATACCATTACATCAGATTCCAGTTCCTCCCTCTCAAACTGCAGGGTGAATTTGATCATTACGGTCACTGCCCCCTAGGAGTTCCTTCATCTTAAGTTCCCTAATCAAGTCTACCTCATTTCATATCATCAAATCCAGAAGTGCCTCTTGCCTAGCAGCCTCTACCACAAGCTGTTCCCAATAACATCCTTCTCTTGGGATCTGCTATCAACCTGATTTCTCCAGCCCATCTGCATATCGAAGCCTCCTATGATTATTGTAAAAGTATCTTTCTGAAATGCCTTTTCTGGGTCCTGATTTATTTTCTTCCCCACATCCCGACAGCTGCTAGGAGGCCTGTACTTAACACCCATCGGGGTCTTTTTTCATCTGTGATTCCTCGAGCCTCCTGCACAGATTCTGTCTCTTCTGAACCTATAACACTGCTTACCAATAATTTCATTTCTTTTTTTTAACTAACAAGGCAAACCCCACGCCCCTCTGCCCTTTCGACAGGATGTGTCTCCTTGGATATTTCGCTCCCAGCCCTGATCCCCTAGCAGCCACATCTCTGTGATACCCACAACATCACACCTTCCAATTTGAATTGTGCTACAAGCTCATTCACCTGGTTTCACATACAGCGTGTATTTAAGTACAACGCCCCCCCCCCCGCCAAGCTCTGAGTTGACTGCCCCCCCCTTCTCGTAGTTGTCCCCTTATCTGCTGCCCCTGAAGTTAGATTCGCGAGCCTTTCCATACTCTCTGGCCTAATCATTTGCCTGGAAACTTTAATAATCTCCACGGAGCACCGTCCCCACCAACTAGTTTAAAGTCCTTGTGACCTTGACTTGTGCCACCAGTTCATCTACTTTATTCCAAATGTTAAAAATCACACAGGTTATAGTCCAACAGGTTTAATTGGAAGCACTAGCTTTCAGAGCGCTGCTCCTTCATCAGGTGGTTGTGGACAATAACATCATAGGACACAGAATTTATAGCAAGCATTTACAGTGTGATGGAACTGAAATGATGTATTGAAAAAGACCTGAATTGTTTGTTAAGTCTCTCATCTTTTAGAATGACCACGTTGATTTCAATACTTTGTGAATGAAGATACAAAGCCTTTAAGCAGGAAAGTTCCTTTCCAGATGTTTCGTCACCCTACTAGGTAACATCTTCAGTGGGCCTCAGGCGAAGCAATTCTGAAAATCTATCACCCCCTGAGAAAAGGAACAGGAAGTGACTTCACCACAGGAAGTAACATCACCACTGGAAATGACATCACCAACCCAAAGAAACCCAAACATATAAATAGAAAGCAGGAATTTTCAGCATTGCTTCACCTGAGGCCCACTGAAGATGTTACCTAGTAAGGTTACGAAACATCTGGAAATTAACCTTTCAGCTCAGAGACCAAACCTATATCCAAAACCTCAACCTGAGCTACAAATCTTCTCAAAACTCACAAAGCCTTTCAGTTTCTTCTATTATTGAAATTTGCTATTTTTATGGTTCCTCCGTACAATATAACGTACACAGGGACAGCTCAGGGTTAGAGCCAGAGTAAAGTTCCCTGTACTCTTTTAAACTAAAGGTAAAGCTTTCTCTGCACCTGGCCAGCATGTTCCTAGAAGAGGACAGCACAGGATCAGATACAGAATAAAGCTCCCTCTACACTGTCCCCATCAGATACTCCCAGGACAGGGACAGCACGGGGTTAGATACAGAATAAAGCTCCCTCTACACTGTCCCCAACAGATACTCCCAGGACAGGGACAGCATGGGGTTAGATACAGAATAAAGCTCCCTCTACACTGTCCCCATCAGATACTCCCAGGACATGGACAGCACAGGATTAGATACAGAATAAAGCTCCCTCTACACTGTCCCCATCAGATAATCACAGGACAGGAACAGCGTGGGGTTAGATACAGAGTAAAGCTCCCTGTACACTGTTCCCCCATCAAACACTCCCCAGGGCAGGGACAGCACGGGGTTAGATACAGAGCAAAGGTGAAATTTGCTATTTTTATGGTTCCTCGGTACAATATAACGTTCACAGGGACAGCTCGGGGTTAGAGCCAGAGTAAAGTTCCCTCTACTTTTTTAAACTGAAGGTAAAGCTTTCTCTGCACCTGGCCAACATGTTCCTAGAAGAGGACAGCACAGGATCAGATACAGAGTAAAGCTTCCTCTACACTGTCCCCATCAGATACTCCCAGGACAGGGACAACACAGGGTTAGATACAGAGTAAAGCTCCCTCTACACTGTCCCCATCAGATACTCCCAGGACAGGGACAGCACGGGGTTAGATACAGAATAACGCTGATATAAACTGTGATTGCTCTTCAGAACTGGTGCGGTGTAAAGTCGAGCCTTGAATTCTTTTGCTTAATGTTGCCACTTCAATCAACATGTTCAACACACAACAATTGCCTGCTGAGGTTTGGTAAATCTAAGCTGCTGTTATACAAACAGTGGGAGCGAAGGAAATGCTTTATCTACGCAAGGAGCTAGTTCTTGTCATTGTGATTTCTGTAGCAGCCCTGCCATCTTGTGGAAAACTGGGGAATGGTAGGTAACTCTCCAATCAGTAACCACCACAAAAATTTCAGAGAGGGTTAAGATTCTTTGGAGCAAAATTCAGATCAGTCCTAGCTGACAGGCTAGACCATAACTTCCTCCCAATGATCAGGTGTCAGACAGCTTTAGTTGGTACCTCTCAGTCATTCAGACTCCATGGTTAAGTTACAAATGAAGTCCACATTGGAGCAAATTACTGCAGAAGCTGGAATCTGTACTAATGTACAGGTCTATATTTCAGCTCTGATGAAGAACCATCCAGGCTTGAAATGTCAGCTTGCCCTCTCTCCATGGGTGCTGCCTGACCCACTGTAATCTCGAGCACTTGTTGTTTTCAGTTCATCTTAACTCCATCTACCTATTTTGTTCCTTTAACCTTGAACCATGACATAAATCTATCATTCTTTTTTTATTTCCCATTGACTACTGATTGTTACACAGCAGCTCAAGAGTGAAATTCGACAGAGCGTTAGGAGTCTGAGCAGGTCAGGCAGCATCTGTGCAAAGGGCAAACAGAGCTATCAGTGGGTTTGTTTTCAAATGTTTCGTCACCGTGCTCTGCAACATCATCAGTGAGCCTCCAGTAAAGTGCTGGTGTTATGTCCCGCTTTCTATTTATGTGTCTTGGTCTGTTAGGGTGGGTGACATCATTTCCGGTTCTTTTTCTCAGAGGTTGGTAAAAGGGGTCCAAATCAATGTGTTTACTGATAGAGTTCCAGTTTGAAAGCCAGGCCTCCAGGAATTTCCCTGCATGTCTCTGTTTAGCCTGTTTTAGAATGGATATGTTGTCCCAGTTGAAGTGGTGTCCTTCTTCATCTGTATGTAAGGGTAGTGATAGTGAGTCATGTCTTTTGGTGGCTAATTGGTGTTCATGTATCCTGGTGGCTAGTTTTCTGCCTGTCTGTCCGATTGTAGTGTTTGTTACAGTCCTTGCATGGTATTTTGTAAATGACATTAATTTTGTTAGTTGTTTGTATGGAGCCCTTTAGGTTCATCAGTGTTGTTTAAGTGTGTAGGTAGGTTTGTGAGCTACCATGATGCCAAGGGGTCAGAGTAGCCTGATGATCATTTCAGAGATATCTTTGACGTATGGTAATATGGCTAGAGTTTCTGGGTGTGTTTTGTCAGCTTGTTTGGGTTTGTTGTTTAGGAATCGGGGGACTGTGTTTATTGGGTACCCGTTGTTCTTGAATACGCTGTCTAGATATTTTTCTTCTACTGAGCTGCTCGTGGTTTCTGGGCTGCAGTATGTTGTGGTCCGTTTAAATAATGTCCTGTTGCAGCTCCGGTTGTGGGTGTTGGGATGATTGCTCCTGTAGTTGGGTATCTGGTCTGTGTGTGTCGCTTTCCTGTAGACGCTGGTCTGCAGCTCTCCATTAACTGTTCATTCCACTGACAGGGATGCTGCTGGCCTGCTGAGCAGTTCAGGCATGCTCTGTTTTCTGCTCAGACTCCTAACGCTCTGTCGAATTTCGCTCTTGAGCGGCTGTGTGACAATCAGTAGTCAATGGGAAATGACAATGAATGATAGATTTATGTCATGGTTCAAGGTTAAAGGAACAAAATAGGTAGATGGAGTTAAGATGAACTGAAAACAAACACGTGCGAGAGATCACGTTTGTGGGCGGCACGGTGGCACAGTGGTTAGCACTGCTGCCTCACAGCGCCTGAGACCCGGGTTCAATTCCCGCCTCAGGCGACTGACTGTGTGGAGTTTGCACGTTCTCCCCGTGTCTGCGTGGGTTTCCTCCGGGTGCTCCGGTTTCCTCCCACAGTCCAAAAGATGTGCAGGGTCAGGTGAATTGGCCATGCTAAATTGCCCGTAGTGTTAGGTAAGGGGTAAATATAGGGGTATGGGTGGATTTCGCTTCGGCGGGTCGGTGTGGACTTGTTGGGCCGAAGGGCCTGTTTCCACACTGTAATGTAATCTAATCTAATCTAATCAGGCAGCATCCATGGAGAGAGAGCAAGCTAACGTTTCAAGTCAGGGGAGGGGAGTTATCATTTTAAGCCTGTCCCTCTCTCTCCCTTCACTTCATCACGTTAGATTCAACCATACTCTATAACCATGATCTTTAACCCGCAGCACTAAGTCATGCAAGGTGCTGGTGAATATTTTCCCACGGTTAACTGCATCAGTTACAAGGGCATGTTGTGTAAATCACATCATTCAGTTTGTTAACTTCTTCATTTCAGGTTAAGACGAAACAGGTGTTGGCTGTTAATGCTCTGAGTACACAGGGGCTCTCAGAGGGCTGTCTTGTGGTACAATGACAGTGTCCCTACCCTATGAGCCAGAAGGCCTGGGTTCAAATCCCATCTACTCCATTGGTTAGGCCACTGTTGGAATATTGCGTGCAATTCTGGTCTCCTTCCTATCGGAAAGACGTGAAACTTGAAAGCGTTCAGAAAAGATTTACAAGGATGTTGCCAGGTTTGGAGGATCTGAGCTACAAGGATAGGCTGGGGCTGTTTTCCCTGGAGCATCGGAGGCTGAGGGGTGACCTTATAGAGGTTTACAAAATTATGAGGGGCATGGATAGGATAAATAGGCAAAGTCTTTTCCCTGGGATCGGGGAGTCCAGAACTAGAGGGCATAGGTTTAGGGTGAGAGGGGAAAGTTATAAGAGAGACCTAAGGGGCAACATTTTCACGCAAAGGGTGGTACATGTATGGAATGAGCTGCCAGAGGAAGTGGTGGAGGCTGGTACAATTGCAACATTTAAGAGGCATTTGGATGGGTATATAAATAGGAA
>NC_057716.1:104367501-104420988 GCF_004010195.1 Chiloscyllium plagiosum
ATAGTTTCTACCCTACTGTTGTTAGAATACTGAATGGAGTCACAAACTCTTAACATTTGCCTGTACCTGTGTTTTTGTTTTTGCCACTGTTTACCTATTATTTACTATCTATGCTACTTAACTCTGTGATCTGCCTGTATTGCTCACAAGACAAAGCTTTTCACTGTGCCTCGGTCCACGTGACAATAAATTCAATTCAGAATCCAAGGGGATTTCTACAAGTAAAAGAATAACTAGGGAGAGATTAAGGCCCTGTAAAGGTCAGCAGGGCTGTCTCTATGTGGCACTGCGGGAGGCTGGAGAGATCTTAACCACGGAGAAAGATAGGGAAGCTAGGAAACTGGGGGAAGGAAATAGTAAGGTCCACATCACAGATCAGAAAGTGCTGGAGGTCTTAAAATGTATAAAGGTAGATAAATTCCTGGGACCTGATCAAGTGGGAAGCTAGTGAAGAAATTGTGGGGCCCCAGGTGGAGATATTTGTATCATTGACAGCCATGGGTGAGGTGTCCGAAGACTGGAGGATGGCTAATGTTGTGCCATTATGTAAGGAAGGCTGCAGGAAAAAGCCAGGTGACTACGGAGCGGTGAGCCTGACGTCAGCGGTGGGTAAGTTGTTGGAGGGGATTCTGAGAGACAGGATCTCCATGCACTTGGAAACACAAGGACTGATTCGGGACAGTCAACATAACTTTGTGCATGGGAAATCATGCCTCACGAATTTGATTGAGTTTGTTGGAGAGGCGACCAAGAGGATAGATGAAAGCAGTACAGTAATGTTGGAGATAGTGAGGATTGCAGATGCTGGAAAGTCAGAGTCCTGCTGAAGGGTCCTGCCTAAAATGTCGTCTCTCCTGATGCTGCTTGACCTGTTGTGCTTTTTCCAGGGCAGTAGATACTATCTACATGGACTTTAGATTAGATTCCCTACAGTGTGGAAACAGGCCCTTCAGCCCAACCAGTCCACACCAACCCTCCAAAGAGTAACCCACCCAGACCCATTTCCCTCTGACTAATGCACCTAACACTATGGGTAATTTAGCATAGCCAGTTCACCTGAACTGCACATCTTTATGACTGTGGGAGGAAACCCACGCAGACACGGTGAGAATGTGCAAACTCCATACAGACAGTCGCCCGAGGCTGGAATTGAACCTGGGACCCTGGTGCTGTGAGGCAGCAGTGCTAACCACTGAGCCACCCACACCTTTGACAAGGTTCTGCATGGTAGACTAATTAGTTAGGTTAGGTCACATGGAATACAGGGATAACTAGCCAAATGGATACAAACTTGGCTGGTTAAGAGGCAGAGGGTGGTGCGAGAGGGTTGTTGTTCAGGCTGGAGGCCTGTGACCAGTGGTGTGCCACAAGGATCGGTGCTGGGTCCACTGATGTTCATCATTTATATAAACAATTTGGATGAGAATATAGAAAGCTTGGTTAGTAAGTTTGTGGATGATACCAAAATTGGTGGTACAGTGGACAGTGAAGAAGGTTACCTTGGAGTATAACAGGATCTAGATAAACTGTATAAATGAGTGGGGAGGCCATTCAGCCCCTCTCGGCTGTTTGGCTGCTTAAGTCAAGCATGACTGATCTATACCTTCTATTTAACTTCAGAATTTCAATGAATTTACCTCATAAAGGCAAAGTTAATTTCAAAAAGAAAGCCAGGGCTCTTGTAAAATAAGGTCTGGAGGCACATTGGTAGTGTCCCAACCACTGGAGTGGGAGGGCTGGGGCCGTACCATCCCTGTCTGCCTAAGAGTTGCCTCGTACGGGGGTAAAGGAATTTAATAATCAATGGTGCCATTATCACACTAGGGTTCTTGTAAAGGTTTTGTGGTGCATGGGTAGCTTCCTATCTCTGAGCTGGAAGTCCTGGGTTCAACTCTCTCCTGCTCCAGAGATGTAGTGCAATCATAGAATCCCTCCAGTGCAGAGAGAGGCCACTTGGCCCATCGGGTCTACACCAACCCTCCAAACAGTATCCCACTCAGACCCAGCTCCCTACCCATAGCCGTAACCCTGCATTTCCCAAAGCCAACCCACCTAAGCGACTCATCCCTGGACACTCTGGGCAATTTAGCACAGCAATCGACCGAATCTGCACATTTTTGGAGTATCGTTTCTGAACAGGTTGATTAGAAAATATTCAACATGGCTCTTGTATTCAGTGCGGAGGGGAGTGAGTACATCAGGTGATCTCCTCCTGAGCCTGGCCAAAGTGACCATTAACAGGTCCAGGCAGCGGGCCCAGGAGTGGAGGGTCATAGCTACCAACTGTCTGTCAATCTTTAACAGCTACATTAGTGCCTGTGTGTCCTTCGAGAGGGAGTGCACAGTGCTTATCAATACTCCCAATGCTTTTAGAGAGAGAGAGAGAGAGAGAGACGTGCTTTGTCTTCGCATCCAACACCATTTTGTTTGAGCCCTTCCATCCCTGCCTAACTCTCCTTCACCTCTAGTGTTGCTGCATTACCCTAAATTGGCTCTGCATGTAATTTGAACAATTGGAGAATGTGTCTGATTTACCGGTGGGGGGGTTACTAGATGAAAAATACCATGGGTGATCTGCTAATGGAAATGAAACCCATATAGGGAACCAATCACTTGAGACCTTCAGGTTAAACTCACCACCAATTGTCTGTCTGTCTGTGTGTCTCTCTCTCTCTGTCTCTCTCAAACGATAGAGTGGTCCTCTGAAACTATGGCGATTTTACCTTCACTAAAGATTTTGCTAAATACATACATATCGGGAATATAGACTCACATTAGTATAGGGGTGTGAGAGAAATGCGAGGGACTTGGGTTCAATACCCCAGTGTGAGCTGGCTGGTTGCTGTGTGTAAACACAGTTGGGCTCTTGTGGTGCAGCAGTAGAGTCCCTAACTCTGAGCCTGTAAGGTTCAATTGAACTGAATTGAATTGAATTTATTGTCACGTGTACCGAGGCACAGTGAAAAGCTTTGTCTTGTGAGCAATACAGGCAGATCACAGAGTTAAATCACATAGATAGTAAATAATGGGTAAACAGCGGCAAAACAAAAACACAGGTACAGGCGAATGTTAAGAGTTTGTGAGTCCATTCAGTATTCTAACAACAGTAGAAACTGTTTCGAAACTGGCTGGTGTGTGTGTTCAGGCTTCTATACCTTCTCCCTGATGGTAGAGGTTGTAGAAAAACATTGCCAGGGTGGGATGGATCTTTGAGAATGCTGGCGGCCTTTCCTTGACAGCGGGCCTGCGAGATGGATTCTATAGATGGGAGGTTGGCCTTTGTGATTGTCTGGGCTGAGTTCACCACTCCCTGTAACCGTCTCCGATCTTCAATGGTACAGTAGCCATACCAGGTAGTGATACACCCAGACAGAATGCTCTCGATGGCGCACCTATAAAAGTTGGGAAGGGTATTCGCCATCATGCCAAATTTCCTCAGCTGCCTGAGGAAGAGGAGACGTGGTTGGGCCTTTGTAACCAGTGCGTCCACATGAAGAGTCCAAGAAAGCTTCTTACCCATCTCCTCCACACGTGTGTCATAACATCTCTGGACAGGTTGTTAGAAAATGTCCATGCATACAGGGAGCAGAGGAAACACTGGGTCTTGGATGAGAGGAGTGAGACTGTGGAAGTTGACAGATTTTCTCCAAGCAATATTTATAAAACAGAAAGCTTTGGGGAAACTCAGCAGGTCTGGCAGTACCTTCAGAGAAAGAGCAAGCTTAATATAACCTTTTTTGGAACTTATCATGACGTAATGACTGTTCTAAACAAGGGGAGGAATGCTATAAGGGCCTGAAACATTGTGGGCTACAATGACATTTGTAGCAGCATCATGGGAGTGATCTAGCAAGGCTTAACTTAACGTCGAGAGCAACTTGGTGCAGCGTTTATGTATTTAGATTCATAAAGTCATAGTGATGTACAGCATGGAAACAGACCCTTCGGTCCAACTCGTCCATGCCGACCAGATATCCTAACCCAATCTAGTCCCACCTGCCAGCACTTGGCCCATATCCCTCCAAACCCTTCCTATTCATATACCCATCCAGATGCTTTTTAAATATTGCAATTGTACCAGCCTCCACCACTTCCTCTGGCAGTTCATTCCGTACACGTACCACCCTCTGCGTGAAAATGTTGCCCCTTAGGTCTCTCTTATATCTTTCCCCTCTCACCCTAAACCTATGCCCTCTAGTTCTGGACTCCCTAACCCCAGGGAAAAGACTTTGCCTATTTACCCTATCCATGCCCCTCATGATTTTATAAACCTCTATAACGTCACCCCTCAGTCTCCGACGCTCCAGGGGAAAACAGCCCCTATAGTTCAGCCTCTCCCTATAGCTCAAACCCTCCAACCCTGGCAACATCCTTGCGAATCTTTTCTGAACCCTGTCAAGTTTCACAACATCTTTCCGATAGGAAGGAGACCAGAATTGCACGTAATATTCCAACAGTGGCCTAACCAATGTCCTGTACAGCCGCAACATGACCTCCCAACTCCTGTACTCAATACACTGCCCAATAAAGGAAAGCATATCAAACACCTTCTTCACTATCCTATCTACCTGCGACTCCACTTTCAAGGAACTATGAACATGTCTCTTTGTTCAAGTCGAGATTCTCATGAGGCAGCAGTGAGCTGCCAATTAAAGCATCACTTCCTGGAGATGTATTTGTCTGGGATACCTGGTATGTCTATGCCTCACACATAAAGCAGGAAGTATAATCCACTTGGCCCAGCTGACTACCATCACATCAGTCTGAAAACTATGTGTTACCCTTTGTCACCTTTGGGGGTCTGTGGGTAAAGGTGCAAATGTCAGACTCATTACAAAGAGGAATGATATCCCAATAAATGATCAGATTCCTTACAGAGGGGGTTTCTCAATTTATAAAGATTTTAGTTGAGAAATGGAATTTGACTTATACAAATACGGATAACAATTTTCTTTTTTGTTATGACTCACTGGAGTACTGCACTGGATATCAAGTCCCATTATTCCAAACGTTGTCACAAAAGTTTCTTACAAGTTAAATTATTTGAAAGAAATATAAGAAATCTCCAAAACTGCCCAATTTTCGGACCCAGATTAATAGAAATCCCCGACCAGGTTTCTGTACTGAACAAGAAATCACTATTTCGTTTGACTCCAGCTACAGGCAAGCAATTAAACTAAATTAAATAAACCTGACAAATTAAAATGCTAAACCCCTTACAAACTTCCCCTTACATGCACACACACACAAGCAAATAAATATACACAGACACAGATGCACACACACACACACAAACATGCACACAGCCACGCACACACACACGCACATGCACACACAGTCACAGATGCACACAGACAAACGCACACACACACAGACGTGTGCACACGCACACACAAATACACACACAGACACAGATGCACACAGACAAACACGCATACACAGATGCGCACACACACACAAATACACACACAGACACAGATGCACACAGACAAACATGCACACACACAGACGCGCACACACAAATACACACACAGGTGCACACAGACAAACACTCACACACACACAAACACGCACACAAATACACACACACACAGATGCACACAGACAAACACGCGCACACACACACAGATGCGCACACGCATACACAGACACTGACGCGCGCGCACACACATATGCACACACAAACAACTATAAACAGAGAAACATGACAAACATGTTTGGCTTACAGCACAAACTGTTCAGTTACCTGACAACTAATCACATTGCCATAAGCAGGCAGGCAGGCAGGCAGACAGACAGGCTGGCAGACAGGCTGGAAGTTAGACAGGCAGGAAGGCAGACAGGCAGGCAGACAGACACACAGACAGGCAGACAGACAGGCAGAAAGGCAGGCAGGAAGGCAGAAAGGAAGGCAGACAGGCAGGCAGACAGAAAGGCAGACAGGCAGATAGAAAGGCAGGCAGGCAGAAGGGCAGACAAAAAGGCAGACAGGCAGACAGACAGACAGACAGGCAGAAGGGCAGGAAGATGGGCAGCCAGGTAGGCGGGCAGGCAGGTGGGCAGGGAGGCGGGCAGGCAGACAGACACACAGACAGGCAGGAAGACAAGCAGGCAGGCAGGCAGGAGAACAGGCAGACAGACAGTCAGGCAGGCAGGCAGACGGGCGGGCAGGCAGAGAGGTAGGCAGGCAGAGAGGCAGGCAGGCAGGCAGACAGACAGGCAGGCAGACAGGCAGGCAGGCAGACAGGAGAAAAGGCAGGCAGACAGACAGGCAGACAGGCAGATGGGCAGGTAGGCAGACAGTCAGGCAGACAGGCAGGCAGAGAGGCGGGCAGGCAGACGAGCAGGAAGACAGACAGACAGACAGGCAGACTGACAGGCAGGGAGACTGACAGGCAGAAAGGTGGACAGGCAGGCAGAAAGGCAGGCGGGCAGGCAGGCGGACAGACAGGCAGGCAGACAGGCAGGAAAACAGACAGACTGACAGGCAAACAGGCAGGCAGAAAGACAGGCAGGCGGACAGGCAGGCGGAGAGACAGGTGGGCAGACACAGGCAAGCAGACATACAGACAGGCAGACAGGCAGGCAGTATATCGTTGTCATTGGTAATTGGCACCTCGTCCGCAAATAAATCAGCTTCATTTATAAACACTCCATTTTGACTGCACATTGTTGGAACCCACAGATATGCCAACACATTTCACAATAAGTATCAAATTGCTTACTTACAAACATACAGCCATCTTTATAAATCCCTGGTTTCAAACTGTTCTTTCTCATTTCTGCCCACAGTTTTTAAAAGCACAAGAATAAAAAGAGATGATCTTAATGAAAGTTAGATTATAGTTGGGCACCTGTTTTTGACCAGGCCAGACAATGGGCCGAAGGGCCTTTCTCTGTTCTTTAGTTGTTTCGTAATTAGTTTGACATGGAATTAATTTTTTTAAAATGGGGAATATGGGAACTGCTGAATGTTGTAAGCGTGACACAACGACTGTGTGTGACGCAGAAGAAATAAAACACATTTTAATTCTTTAATTAATTTTGGGGGGCAGCTTCTCAAAAATTGCAATTGAAAGGAAAAAGGGGAGACTTTCAAAGGTGCAAGAAGAGGGAAGTGTATTATGTGAAAAAAATCATTGAAAGTGGCTGGGCAGATTAAAAATATAAGCAGAAATCCTGTGATTTCACTCTATTTACATGTGAGTAAAAAGGAAGAAAAAAATAGTTTGTTGTCTCTAGCCATCTCCATTTTAAAGAAACATGATTACAAAGGTTGATTGTGGATCATGTGAACCAAAAATCCTTACAGCAAGAGTTAATTATGGGACATTTTCAGGTCAATTATCTTCAGCTGATCGTTGTTATCTGGCTGCTGTAAATCTTATTGGGCTCCCTTACAGAGAGAGGCAATATTGTGGTTATTCCACTGAAATGGGAAATCCTGAGGACGAGATTGTCACACTAAGAGCGGGGGTTTAAATCTGCTGCCAAGCTGGTGGAATTTAATTTCAATTAATCCATCTGGAATTGGAAGCTAGTCTCAATAATGGTGACCATGGCAACTATTCACAATCACCAAAAAAGTCCATGTGGTTCATCAGCTCTCATTATGGAAGGAAATCTGTCATTCTTACCAGGTTTTAGCTATACATGAAAAAGTAACAAAGAGGATTGATGAGGGCAGAGCAGTGAACGTGGCCTATATGGACTTCAGTAAGGCATTCACCAAGGTTCCCCATGGGAGACTGATTAGCAAGGTTAGATCTCATGGAATACAGGGAGAACTAGCCATTTGGATACAGAACTGGCTCAAAGGTAGAAGACAGAGGGTGGTGGTGGAGGGTTGCTTTTCAGACTGGAGGCCTGTGGATTAGTGCTGGTTACACTGCTTTTTGTCATTTATATAAATGATTTGATGTGAACATAGGAGGTATGGTTAGTAGGTTTGCAGATGACACATACAGAACTGGCTCAAAGGTAGAAGACAGAGGGTGGTGGTGGAGGGTTGCTTTTCAGACTGGAGGCCTGTGGATTAGTGCTGGGTACACTGCTTTTTGTCATTTATATAAATGATTTGGATGTGAACATAGTTTGGTTAGTAAGTTTGCAGATGACACTAAAACTGGAGATGTAGTGGACAGCAAAGAAGGTTACCTCAGATTACAACAGGATCTTGATCAGATGGGCCAATGGGTGGGAAGTGGCAGATGGAGTTTAATTTAGATAAATGTGAGGTGCTGCATTTTGGAAAGGCAAATCAGGGCAGGATTTATACACTTCATGGTAAGGACCTGGACGTGTTTCTAAACAAAGAAACCTTGGAGTGCAGGTTCATAGTACTTTGAAAGTGGTCACAGGTAGATAGAAGAAGGCATTTGGTATGCTCTCCTTTATTGGTCAGAGTATTGAGTACAGGAGTTGGGAGGTCATGTTGCAGCTGTGCAGGACATTCGTTATGCCACTTTTGGAATATTGCATGCAATTCTGGTCTCCTTCCTATCGGAAGGATGTTGTGAAACTTGAAAGTGGTCAGAAAAGATTTACAAGGATGTTGAGCTATAGGGGGAGGCTGTATACATCGGAGGCTGAGGAGTGACCTTATAGAGGTTTATAAAAATCATGAGGGGCATGGATAGGATAAATAGACAAAGTCCCTTCCCTGGGGTGGGGCAGTCCAGAACAAGCCGGTATAGAGGTGAGAGGGGAAAGATTTGAAAGGGACCTGAGGGGCAACGTTTTCATGCAGAAGGTGGTGCACATATGGAATGAGGGAGTGGTGGAGGCTGGTATAATCATAGCATTTAAAATGCATCTGTACGGGTACACGAACAGGAAGTGTTTGGGAGATAAGGGCCAAGTGCTGGCAAACGAGAATAGATTAGTTTAGGATATCTGGGTGGCATTGGCGAGTTGCACCGAAGGGTTTGTTTCCGTGCTGTACATCTCTATGATTCTATGACTCCAAGTCAATACACCGATGTGGTTGACTCTGAAATGGCCCAAGTAAATCACTTGACTCACGGCATTTAGGGATGGGCAATAAATACTGGCCTTGCCAATGACACTCATGTCCCATGAATCAATTATGAAAAAGATTCAGCTTCAAATTCAACTGTGTCGACCCCTGTTTGCTGTAGTCAGAAAAATTGTGATGGCTTTGGAGATGGTACAGAAATGGTCCATGTTCCTGTGTTTTCCCCGTACCCCTTTATTCCCCAACTGATCAAGAATCTGTCTATCTCAGCCCTTAAACAGATTGGGGTCTCATCGGGTTCTAATCCCCTCAATTTCCTCAAAGCCATTTCTTGACTAATAAGGATTTTCTTAAAACAAAACATGTTTCTCACATCTCCTTTAAACTTATCCCTTTTTACCTTAACCCTATGTCTCCTAGTAATTGACATTTCTACCCTGGGGGAAAAAAACTACAACTCTCCATTTGATCTGTGCCTCTCACAATTTTGTAAACTTCTATTAGATTGCCCCTCATCCTTTGTTAAAACAAACCCAAATTTGTCCAACCTCTCCTCATAGATAATTCCCTCCAAACCCATGCAATGTGGTTGGTTAAGGTGAGAGGGGAGAGATACAAAAGGGCCCAGAGGGGCAACTTTTTTCACCACAGAGGGTGGTGAGTGTCTGGCGCGGGCTGCCTGGTGGAAGCGAGTACAATTTTGTCAATTAAGAATTGTTCATGCGGGTGCATGGATGGGGTAGGTATAGATGGATACGGACAAAACGCAGGCAAGTGGGACTTAGACGAATTGTGACAATTGGGTGCCATGGACAGGTTGGGCTGAAGGGCCTGCTTTTATGCTGTAAACTCCTATGACTCTACCCCCACGCCATTCTGGGGCAACAAGTTCCAAAGTTTCATAACCCTCAGAGAGAGGGTGGCTCAATGGTTAGCATTGCTGCCTCACAGCACCAGGGACCTGGGGTTCAATTCTAGCCTCAGGTCACTGTCTGTGTGGAGTTTGCACGTTTGCCCCGTGTCTGCGTGGGTTTCCTCCAGGTGCTCTGGTTTCTTCTCACAGTCCAAACATGTGCAGGTTAGGTGGATTGGCCATGGGAAATTGCCTGTAGTGTTCAGGGGTGTTTTAAATTTGCATCCCTTTATTCTGAGACTGTGCCCTCTGGCTCTAGACTCTCCCACGAGGGGAAACATCCTCTCAGCATTCACTGTCAAGCCCATTAAGAATTCTGAATGGATCAATGAGATCACCTCTCAATCTTCTAAGCCAAGTCCCAACCTGTCTAGCCTTTGCTCATTGCCTTTGCTCATAAGACAATCCCTCCATATCAGAGAACATTCAAGTGAACTCTCTCTGAACTCTGAAATAATATATCTTTCTAAATAAAGGGACCAAAACTCCTAACTGTAATCTATATGAGTTCTCACCAGCAGTTTGTACAGTTACGATAAAACGTCCCTACTCTTATACCCTTGAAAGAAGGACCAACATTCCACCAGCCTTTCTGAATACCTGCTGCACCTACGTGCTAACTTTGGGTGTTTGGGTTAGCTTAGTTGGTTGAACAGCTAGTTAGTGATACCAACAGTAAGGGTTCAATTCCCACACCAGCTGAGGTTATCATAAACAACTTTCCTTCTCAACTTCTCCCCTCGCCTGAGCTGCAGCAACCCTCAGGTTAAACCATCACCAGTTGTCTGTCTCAAATGAGAGGGGCAACTTTACCCTCATGCCAACTTTCTGCAGTTTTTCTTCACTTAAGTAACACTCTGTCCCTTTGCTCTTACTTCCAAAATGAGTTACTTCACATTTTCTCACATTATTCTCAACTTGCCAGTTTTGCATGTCTTACTGAACCTGTCGACATTGCCCTGCCAACTGTCTCCCTCTCCCTCTCGTTGCCTGTGATATGGAGGGGCTAGTGTTGGACTGCAATGGTAAAAGTCAGAAGTCACAGGACACCAGGTTATGGTCCAACAGGTTTAATTGGAAGCACTAGCTTTCGGAGCGCTGCTCCTTCATCAGGTGGTTGTGCTTCCGAAAGCTAGTGCTTCCAATTAAACCTGTTGGACCATAACCTGGTGGTGTGTGTGATTTTTAACTTTGTACACCCCAGCCCAACACCGGCATCTCCAAATCATGCCAGAATTTATAGGCAGACAGATTAAGAGCAGAGAGATCAAAAGATCATACAGATATTGTGAATGGAGTGTCAACAAGTCTCTGCAGATGATCAAAAGTGTCAGATGGTGTGAGTAAAGTGTCAACAGCTGAATAGGGGGAGGAATGGCCTAGTGGTATCATCACTGAACAATTAATCCAGAGACCCAGGTAATATTCTGGCAGAATTTGAATTCAATAAAGAATCTGGATTTAAGTGTCTGATGATGGCCACAAATCCATTGCTGATTGTTGGAAAAACCCATCTGGTTTGCTACTGTCCTTTAAGGAAGGAAACTGCCACCCTTACCCGGTCTGGATTACATGTAACTCCAGCATATGTGGTTGACTCTCAACTGCCCTTAATGCTGCCTGGCCAGAGACACCCTCATCTGATGAATGAATAAAAAAAAAGGCGAATGGATGACTTACAATCCGATTAAATGAGGCAGAGAGATAATTACAAAAAATTAAAAATAAGGTGGTGCTGGAGACAAACCAGAGAAGCGGGAAGCTGGAAGAGCACAGCAAGCCAGGCAGCATCAGGAGGTGGAGGAGAAAACATTTCAGGGAAAACCCTTCTTTAGGAATGGGGGTGTGGGTAAGGGGAGCTGCAGATGAAGGGAGAGGGGGGGAGGGTTATGGATGAGTAGTGGGTTAGAATGGTGAGGTAGTGACAAGTAGTGGGTATGACCTAGTTGCTCAATGGAAGGGATGAATCCAGTTGGTAACTGGAAGGAAGGTTTTGTCAGAGGAGATGGAGGGGAAGGGGCTGGGAAGTGAACCAGGGATGGGCGGTAAGATTATTTGAAATTGGAGAACATAGAACATAGAACAATACAGCACAGAACGGGCCCTTCGGCCCTCGATGTTGGCCGACCTGTGGATTGTTCTCAGCTCATCCCCCTACACTATCCCCAAATCATCCATGACCTTATCTAAGGATTGTTTAAATGTCCCTAATGTGGTTGACTACATTAGCAGGTAGGGCATTCCACGCCTTTACCACTCTCTGTGTAAAGGACCTGCCTCTGACATTTGTCTTAAATCTATCACCCCTCAATTTGTAGTTATGCCCCCTCGTACAAGCTGACGCATCATCCTAGGAAAAAGACATTCGCCCGAAACGTCGATTGTACTGCTCCTCGGATGCTGCCTGAACTGCTGTGCTCTTCCAGCACCACCATTCCAGAAAAAGACTTTCACTGTCTACCCTATCTAATCCTCTGAGCATCTTGTATGTCTCTATCAAATCCCCACTTAGCCTTCTTCTTTCCAATGAGAACAGACCCAAGTCTCTCAGCCTTTCCTTATAAGACCTTCCCTTCAGACCAGGCAACATCCTGGTAAATCTCCTCTGCACCTTTTCCAATGCTTCCACATCCTTTTTGTAATGGGGCGACCAGAAAAGTGTGGCTGCACTTGGTGTGGTGTGGTGTGAACTCACCACTCCGACCCTTTCCCCATCCATAACTCTCCCCTCCCCTTTATCTGCAGCTCCCACTACCCCCAGCCACTGTCCTAGAGAAGGGTTACACCTGAAACATTGACTTCTCCACCTCCTGATGCTGCCTGCCTTGCTGTGTCCCTCTCCCTCCTGATGCTGCCTGCCTTGCTGTGCTCCTCCAGCCTCCTGCTTGTCTACCTTGGATTCCAGCATCTGCAGTTGGACACAGACTAACTGACCTGAATAACATGATAGGTTTAAGAGTTGCATGCCTGAGGGTCTAACCAAACACAAGCAATCTAAAACTGTACAAACTAATTAAGGTAGAGAGATTGTAGAGAGATTAAGGGAGAGAGATCAAGGTGATGGTGTTAGCACAGGCCAGTAAGGAAAGTTTTACAGATACAGAACATTGTGGTGGGTCATATGCAGTGCAACATGAACCCAGGATGACTGGTGAGACCATCTTCATGGGTGTGGAACTGGGCTATCAGTTTCTGCTCCGCGATTCTGCTGGTAAGGATTTTAGCGCATCTCTCAGTCGAGCTGTCAATCATCAGGAGGCCGCCGGCTGGGGGCGGGGTCACACAGCACAGGCTGTCAGTCAATTCCTGGCCCCGCTCCCACAAGGGGGCGTGGTCGAGATACCGTCGCCGCCCCCACCTGCTCCTTATTTGGCGACGGTGGGCGGGTATTCGCTGGCGGTTTGTTGGGTGGTGCTGCCAATCAGGCGAGGCGCCGCCCCCTCCACGCCATACAAGGCGGGTGAAGGGGCGGGGTTCCGGGGCGCGCGTGCGCAGTCATGCTGAGCCAGGCGCTAACTTACGGCCTGGTGGGGCTGGCGCTCGGGGTTCCTCTGTTGCTGTTAGTGTTGGTTTCGTTGGGGTGGCCGGCCGCTGGTTTTCGCTGCTGGCTGGGCTTTCCGAGGCGGCTGATGGCTCGCACCGAGAAGCCGCTGTTTAGGATCGCGTAAGTGGCTTGTCCGGTCGTGGTATGGCGGCGGGGGGGTGGGTGAAGGGGAGCCTTCACTGATGATGGCGGGCGGCCCCCTTACCTCTGGACGGCAACGGTCGGCGGGAGTTGTGCGCAGGCGCGGGCCCGTGGCGCGGCAGCGTGTCAATCAAACCGAAAGCTGTCAATCAAACGGCACCTGTCAGTCAATGCCCCTTTGCAAAGCCGCGGGATGTAATCTTTTATTGATCTGCTGCTGCTGCTAATGCCGCCGGGGTATCTGGCAGCCCATGCAAATACTTCCTTCCCCCACCCATCGTGCGTGCGGAGCTCGGTGCAATGCAAATCTAATGTGGCCCCATCCAAAACTGGTGAACTAAGCCAAATTGACAACAACATTGCAGAGCGGTCCATGGGCTCGGAATGAATTAGCCTTATTGTCACTTATTCTGCTATGCCATAAGACATTGGAGTGGAAGTAAGGCCATTCGGCCCATCGAGTCCACTCCGCCATTCCAATGAACTTGTAAGAACGCAAGATGTAAGAGCAAAATTTGGCCAGTCGGCTCATCAATTCTGCTCTACCATTTGGTGAAATCAGTGAAGAAAAATGACATAAGAGAATTAGTTTTCTTCGATTCAGTGAGATTGCAAGAACATAAGGAAGGTTCAAGAGGGATATGGGCTAAACAACGGAAAATAGAACTAGGTAAAAACAATACTGCAGATGCTGGAAATGAGGTTCTGGATTAGTGGTGCTGGAAGAGCACAGCAGTTCAGGCAGCATCCGAGGAGCAGTAAAATCGACGTTTCGGGCAAAAGGGCTTTTGCCCAAAACGTCGATTTTACTGCTTCTTGGATGCTGCCTGAACTGCTGTGCTCTCTCAGCACCACTAATCCGGAAAATAGAACTACCTATATGCAGAATAGCAGCAGAATTGGTTAGCACTGCTGCCTCACAGCGCCAGGGACCCGGGTACAATTCATGCCTCAGGCGACTGTCTGTGTGGAGTTTGCACGTTCTCCCCGTGTCTGCGTGGGTTTCCTCCGGGTGCTCCGGTTTCCTCCCACAGCCCAGAAAATGTGCAGGTCAGGTGAATTGGCCATGCTAAATTGCCTGTAGTGTTAGGTGCAGGGGTAAACGTTGGAGAATGGGTCTGGGTGGGTTGCGCTTCAGCGGGTCGGTGGGGACTTGTTGGGCCAGGGCCTGTTTCCACGCTGTAAGTAATCTAATCTAATTGGACCATTTAGTCTGTTCATTCAATGAGATTGGAAAGCCATAGAACATAGGATGTAAGATCAGTAGTAATCTATCCAGTCTGCTCACTTCCCTGCCTTTTCTGCAAAACCTTCTTTACTTTTGCTGGTTAGAAATCTGTCAGCTTTTGATTCTGCTTAATGATACTCTGTGGTAAAGATTTCCTGCATTCATTACCATCCCAAGAGAAAGAAAATCTTAATCTGTGTTTTAAATGAGCAACTATTTTCTGCAAGGTATACCCTCTGATCCAACACACTCTGAATCTGCACTGTCGATCCTTCGAAGAAGCTGAAATATTTCCATAAGGTCTCTTCGCATTCTCCTCAATTTCAATGATTACAGGCCCAAACAACTCAAACTTTTCTGCACAGAAACAGACCCTTCGGTCCAACTCGTCCATGCAGACCAAGTTTCCCAAACCGAGGTAGTCCTATTTGCCTTTGTTTAGCCCATATCTCATATCCCACTTGACCTTTCCTTATATATGACTCTTAAGAAACTCCTTCCATACTTGGGAAAAACCAGTTATTCTTTTCCAGACTGCCTCCAGTGTTTTCTATAAGTGGAGCAAAACTGTATTCTAGGTGTGGTCTGATGTACTTTGAATTGTTTTAGCAAGGCCTCCCTTTCTTCTACTCTGTTCTCTTGAAGTAAAGACCAGCATTCCAATTTCTCCAGCTTCCTCATTTCCCTCTCCCATCTCAGTCCCAACCCTCAGACTCAGCAGCACCTTCTTGACCTGCAATCTTCTTCCCGACCTCTGTGCTCCCACCCCCTCTCCGGCTTATCACCCTCACTTTAACCTCCTTCCACCTATCGCATTCCCAACGTCCCTCCCCCAAGTCCCTCCTCCCTACCTTTTATCTTAACCTGCTTGGCACACCCTCCTCACTCCTGAAGAAGGGCTTATGCCCGAAACGTCGATTCTCCTGCTCCTTTGATGCTGCCTGACCTGCGCTTTTCCAGCAACACATTTTTCAGCATTCCAATTGCTTGCTTTGTAATGTACTTTCTGTTTGCATTGCTGCATGTTCGGTGTGTGCCCCACGCTCAGAGAAAGAAATTTAGTAGGTTTTCATGGAACCAGATGTACGTTAGTAGAGGGAGGGAGGATGAGGTATAAACAAGGAAGAGGAAGGACCTGTTGTATTTGGAGCTTGGGAATAATGGAATGTTCAGAAGAGCATTTCTGCAAGTAATCCCTGGTAGTAAAGTGGAGACAGTGGTGATGGAAGAGAGATTTGAGATGAGAGAATGATCATCTGTCTCATGCAAAGTTTGTTCTATCATGAGATCATACACAGCACACAGATCATGTTTTGGGCTCAAGTCCCACTGTAGGACTTGATGACATAATTCCGATAGGTTTACATTCCTGTGCGGAAGAGACATTGCTGAGTTTTGGAAGAGGTCCTAACATTTGCCACTTCCTGCCTGGCGACTGAGTAACTCTGATTGCAGAAAGTTATCCCAGCACAAACTGAATTCTGTACAAATGGGGCTAAGAAGCACAGGCTGTTCTAACAATCCCTTAAGTTATAGAGTCATACATTGCTCAATGAGATGTTGTTAACACCAATTGCCTCCAATCATGACAAAGAATTTTTAAAAACACCATGTTGGGAACAAATAAACTCTGGAAATAGTGCTGGTCAGACTGATGCATATTTCAAGTGCAGAGTCATCATCTCATCTCATTGAGGCATGCGTTTCTGAGGTTGGAGTTGAGCAATAATGCAGTGGAGTGAGGACCTGTGGGTTCCGAATGCTGACCCTGATCTAGAACACTTAATTCTTTTATTTACTTTGCCACAGAATGTTTACATTACTGGCAGGACAGTGATTGTCCATCCCCAGTTGTCATTGAGAAAGTGGTGAGAGTGGTGCTGGAAAAGCACAGCAGGTCAGGCAGCATCTGAGGAGCAGGAAAATCGACGTTTTGGGCAAAAACCCTTCATCACGAAGTGGTGGTGTGTCATCTTATGAAAGACCACTGAATTGATTGGTAGACTGTGTTTGTTTGAGAAGCGCAGCAGGTGAGGCAGCATCAAAGGAGCAGGAGAATCGACGTTTCGGGCATAGGCCCTTCTTCAGGAATGAGGAGGGTGTGCCAAGCAGGCTAAGATAAAAGGTAGGGAGGAGGGACTTGGGGAAGGGGCGTTGGGAATGCGATAGGTGGAGGGAGGATATCCTTGTAGAGGGGGGAGGAGAGCTTCTTCAAGGAAGGCATCCTTGCAAGAGGACTCGCACTAAGTTAAAATTAACTAGGAGAAAGTGAGGACTGCAGATGCTGGAGATCAGAGCTGAAAAATGTGTTGCTGGAAAAGTGCAGCAGGTCAGGCAGATCAAAGGAGCAGGAGAAAGGCTGATCCGTGAAACGTAGATTCTCCTGCTCCTTGGGTGCTGCCTGACCTGCTGCGCTTTTCCAGCAACACATTTTTCAGCTCTGATCTCCAGCATCTGCAGTCCTCACTTTCTCCTGTTTGTTTGAGAAAGCAATCAATCACAGTGCTGTGGGGTTGGAATAAAGCAGATGTCTATGTCAGAATAGGATTGAAATTTAGTTTCCTAAAGGGCGTAACTTAAGCAGATGGGTTTTTACAGCAACACTGTACTTCCACGATCATTGTTAATGAGAGCAGCTTTTATTTAATTATTTATTGGCTTGGGCTGATAAATGACAAATAAAACTTGGGCCACACAGGTGCCAGGCAATGACCCATCTCCTACAGGAGAGAATTCCAACCATTGCCCTTGCTATTTAATGACACCAAGGATATCCTCCATGTTTTGTGGCACTATCGCTGTGCTAAATGCTAAACCGATCTGGTCACCCTGCTATAGGAATGATGTTATTAAACTGGAAAGGGTGCAGAAAAGATTCATAAGGATGTTGCTGGAGATTTGGAGTTATAAGGAGAGACTGGATAGACTGGGATTTTTTTTTGTTTACCTGAAGCGTAGGAGGTTGAGGGGGGGATCTTAGAGAGGTTTATAAAATCGTGAGGCACATAGGTAAGGTGAATAGCCAAGAATCGTTTCCCCAGGGTGGGGGAATCCAAAGCTAGAGAGCACATGTGTAAGGTGAGAGGAGAAGGATTTAAAAGGGATCTAAGGGGCGTTTTTTTCACACACAGGATGATGCATATATGGATTGAGCTGCCAGAGGTTGTGCTAAAGGCCGATGAAGTGACAACATGTAAAAGATATTTGGACAGATACATGGATAGGATAGGTTTAGAGGAAAATGGACCGAACAGAGGCAAATGGCACTAGTTTAGTTTGGGAAACCTGGTTGGTATGGACAGGTTGCACTGAAGGGTTATTTCTGTGCTGTGTGACTCTAGCTTTAACACTTCAAAACCAGCGATCGATGAAGTGCTCTCGGCCATCAGATGCATAATTGTATTCAAATGCAATCTGTAACATCCTGACTTGGCATTACCCAATCTACCATGGCTTCAGGAAATCAAAAGTGAAGGCAATACACAATAGGCGCAGGAGTAGGCCATTCTGCCCTTCGAGCCACCATTCAATATGATCATGGCTGATCATCCTTAATCAGTATCCTGTTCCTGCCTTATCTCCATAACCCTTGATTCCACTGTCCTTGAGAGCTCTATCCAACTCTTTCTTAAATGAATCCAGAGACTGGGCCTCTACTGCCCTCTGGGGCAGAGCATTCCACACACCCACCACTCTCTGGGTATAGAAGTTTCTCCTCATCTCTGTCCTAAATGGTCTACCCCGTATTTTTAAGCTGTGTCCTCTGGTTCGGGACTCACCCATCAGCGGAAACATGTTTCCTGCCTCCAGAGTGCCCAATCCTTTATTAATCTTATATGTCTCCATCAGATCCCCTCTCAGTCTTCTGAACTCCAAGGTATACACGCCCAGTCGCTCCAGTCTATCAGCGTAAGGTAGTCCCGCCATTCCAGGAATTGACCTCGTGAACCTACGCTGCACTCCCTCAATAGCCAGAATGTCTTTCCTCAAATGTGGAGACTAGAACTGCACACAGTACTCCAGGTGTGGTCTCACCAGGGCCCTGTACAGCTGCAGAAGAACCTCTTTGCTTCTATACTCAATCCCTCTTGTTATGAAGGCCAGCATGCTATTAGCTTTCTTCACTACCTGCTGTACCTGCATGCTTACCTTCATTGACTGGTGTACAAGAACACCCAGATCTCTTTGTACTGCCCCTTTACCTAAATTGATTCCATTTAGGTCGTAATCTGTCTTTCTGTTCTTGCCACCAAAGTGGATAACCATACAGTTATCCACATTAAGCTGCATCTGCCATGCATCTGACCACTCACCTAACTTGTCCAGGTCACCCTGTAATCTCCTAATATCCTCCTCACATTTCACTCTGCCACCCAGCTTAGTATCATCAGCAAATTTGCTAATATTATTACTAATACCATCTTCTATATCATTAACATATATTGTAAAAAGCTGCGGTCCCAGCACTGATCCCTGCGGTACCCCACTGGTCACCGCCTGCCATTCCGAAATGGAGCCGTTTATCACTACTCTTTGGTTCCTGTTAGCCAACCAACTTTGAATCCAAGTTAGTACTTTGCCCCCAATACCACGTGCCCTAATTTTGCTCACTAACCTCCTATGTGGGACTTTATCAAAAGCTTTCTGAAAGTCCAGGTACACTACATCTACTGGATCTCCCTCGTCCATCTACAGAGTTACATCCTCAAGAAAATTCCAGAAGATTAGTCAAGCATGATTTCCCCTTCATAAATCCATGCTGACTCTGATCTATCCTCTTACTACTATCCTGAAGAAGGGCTTATGCCCGAAACGTTGATTCTCCTGCTCCTTGGATGCTGCCTGACCTGCTGCGCATTTCCAGCTACACATTTTTCAGCGCAGATCTCCAGCATCTGCAGCCCTCACTTTCTCCCAGAAGTGAAGGCATGCCAAGAGCAGCACCTAGCAAAGCTTAAAAACAAGGTGTCAACTTAATGAAGCCACAACACAGGACAGCCTACATACCGAGCAGCAGGAAAGCGATAGTTTGTTCTTAGTAAAGAAGTGACCATAAAACACGGGAGCAAAGGTAGGCATTCAACCCGTTCACACTCCGTACCCTTGTTTCCCTGACCAATTAAAAATCTGTCTGCCTCAGCCTTGAATATGCTGAACAGCCAGCCTCTACTGCCTTCTGTAGACTGGCATGAGGCTGGAAGAACACAGCAAGCCAGGCAGCGTGAGGAGTTGGAGAAGTTGACGTTTTGGGTGTAACTTCTTCTGGACAGTCCTGAAGAAGGGTTAACCTGAAATGTTCTCCACCTTTTTAAGGTTCCCGGCTTGCTGCGTTTTTCTAGCCTCCTGCCTGTCTTCTTCGGATTCCAGCATCCTCAGTTTTTTTTTGTCTCTGCAGCCGTTTGGGCAAAGAAATCCACAGGTACGCTGCCCATGGAGAGAAGGAAATCCTCCTCTTTGTCCTAACCCCTTATTTCTGAGGTTATGCCATTTGTACCTAGACTCTCCCACAAGGGGGATTAATCTCCACATCTACCCTGTGAAGCTCCCTCAGAATCATGTTGAGGATCTTGTTGAAATATACTTAATAGGTACAAGCCTAACCTCATAAAACACTTTCTGCATACTCAGTATTAGCCTAGTGAACCTTCTCTGGACTAAGTCATGTTGCGGCTGTACAGGACATTGGTTATGCCACTGTTGGAATATTGCGTGCAATTCTGGTCTCCTTCCTATCGGAAAGATGTTGTGAAACTTGAAAGCGTACAGAAAAGATTTACAAGGATGTTGCCAGGGTAGGAGGATTTGAGCTATAGGGAGAGGCTGAACAGGCTGGGGCTGTTTTCCTTGGATCATCGGAAGCTGAGGGGTGACCTCATAGAGATTTATAAAATCATGAGGGGTATGGATAGGGTAAATAGACAATCTTTTCCCTGGGGTTGGCCCTGGGGTTGGGGAGTCTGGAACTAGAGGGCATAGATTTAGGGTGAGAGGGGAAAGATATAAAAGAGACCTAAGGGGCAACATCACTGGGTGGTACGTGTATGGAATGAGCTGCCAGAGGGTGTGGTGGAGGCTGATACAATTACAACATTTAAAAGGCATCTGGATGGGTATATGAATAGGAAGGGTTTAGAAGGATATGGGCCAGGTGCTGGCAGTTGGGACTAGATTGGGTTGAGATATCTGGTTGGCATGGACAAGTTGCACTGAAGGGTCTGTTTCCATGCTGTACATCTCTATGGCTACCTTTAATTACAGCTTATCTTTTCTTCGATGAGGAACCCAAAACTGTTCAGAGTATTCCAGCTCTGGTCTGATTAGTACCTTCTTTTTTTTAGCATGATTTCCCAATTTTATAGTCCATTTCCTTTGAAAATAAAAAATGTGCATGCTAGATTTTTGTGATTATTGCACAATGACTTCCAAATCCTGTTTCCTGCAGTTTTCCATTTAAATAATATTCAACTCTTCTATTGTTCCTGCCAAAGTACACAACTTCACATTTCCCCACACTATATTCCATCTGATGAGTTTTTATCTGCTCATTTAACTGGTCTGCATCCTGAATCTTTGTGTCGTCCACACCATTTACCTTCCCACCTATTTTAGTGAGATTCATAAACTTGGCCATAGTATATTCATTTTCTTAATTAAAGTCATTAATGTATATTGTAAATAATTGTGGCCTCAACACTGATCTCTGTGGCACACCACAAGTTACAAGGTGCCATCCTGAAAATGCACCCCTCCCTTTCTCCCAATTCTCTGCCTTCGGTTAGTTAGCCATTCCTCCATCCATGCCAATATACCTCCATAGCACCATAGGCTACTTCATAAGACAAGAGCCCAGTGGGCAGTGCCCTATCAAACACCTTTTGGCAGTTCAAATATATTACATTTTTTGGTTCCCCTTCATCCTGTTTGTTACCTCGTCAAAGAATTCTAATATGATAACATATACAAATTTCTATTTTTGGAAGCTATTTTTATGTTTATTGAAGAAAGTTGGTGAAAATCAATCATTTCCGATATTTCCCATTCTGGTGATTTTACATTAGATGTTTCCACCTTTGGCATGGTTTGTGGAGTAGTGGGTCTTGATTACTCCTCTTGTCAGAGTCGTTACACTATCAGCATCCTGGGTTTACCATGTATTAGAAACTAATCTTTACCAGCCACACACAAACCTGCAAGAGTAGGTCAGAGGCTAGGGAGTCTGCAACAAGTAATTTGACTCCTATCTCTCCAAAGCCTGTTCACTATCTATAAGATGCATGTCAGGAGTGTGACAGAATACTCCCCATTTGCCTGGATGAATGCAGCTCCAAAAGCACCTAAAACCTGACACCATCCAAGATAAAGCAGCCTGCTTGATTGACATCAACATCCAAAAGCATGTAACCCCTCTACCATGGATGTTCAGTATCAGCAGCCTGTACCAAATACAAGTTCACTGCAGAAATTCACCAAGGCTCTTTAGCATCTTCCAAATCCATGGCTACTGTCATCTAGAAGGACAAGGGCAGCAGGTGCGTGGAAACATCACCATCTGCAAGTTCCACTCCAAGCCACTCAGTATATATCGCTGTTTCTTAGTATCCCTGGTCCAAAATCCTGGAATTCCCTCCTAATAGCACGTGGACTGCTGCGGTTCAAGAAGGCAGCTCACCATTGCCTTCTCTGAAAGAACTAAGGATGCACACTAAATGCTTCCTGAAGAAGGGCTTATGCCCGAAACGTCGATTCTCCTTCTCCTTGGATGCTGCCTGACCTGCTGCACTTTTCCAGCAACACATTTTTAAGCTCTGATCTCCAGCATCTGCAGTCCTCACTTTCTCCTGCACTAAATGCTTCCTCAGCCAACGATGAACATGTCCCTTGAGAAAAGTGCTCAGTTGAACCCATCTCCACACTCATGACCACTTGCTGCATAAAAAAGTAGGATATTATTTCAAAATTGGTAAAGTGGTCAGAGTGCTGTATAGCTGCAAGTTTGATCTGTATTTCAATATTGTGTTGGTCATGAAGTGAAGGACATAATCTTATTTTTCAGAGTTGTGAGAATGGTCTTTGGAAACGTGTTTCCGTGCATTGAATGAGGCTATTTCTTGACAGGTAAAAGAAAGCCTTGATGTGAATTATTCAGTGCTTTAGAAAACTGGGATAGAAAAGAGAAAAGGAAATTGCAGTGTTGCCAAGCAACAAGGCGTCCTTTGGTACAGGGAAACAGAGACCGAAACAAGTTTCCTTTTGGAAAGAAAGAACCATCCAGAATGTTTGGATGTTCAGGTTTCTTTCAGAAACTGTAGCAGGTTGTTTGACGAGAAATTTAGAAGAGCAGCAATGCTGTTTATCAGTCCCAAGAACTGACAGGGCAGGAGGAAAGAAGTCCCAAGTGGTTTAATGTCAGTAACAGAAAGCTGTGCAAGAAGAGTTTAAGAAATGCATGTTAAGAAACATGAGCTGTGTTAGCAGTTTGTTGAAAGGTCTCATGAAGAAACATTAACTGAGGAAGTTGACCTTGAATGAAGGCAGAAGATTGCTGGAAAGAAGGGAGTACAGCAATGTGATCTAGAGAAAGCCCCCTCAGGTGGAAAGAGGGTTACCCTTCATGGAGGTTTGAAGATCTCTTAGCTTGTTGAGGGTGAAAGGGTTGAATCTTTATTTCTGGTATATATAGTAAGATTGTCAACTAGTTCTTGTATGGTGTAAACTATTTTGCCCCCTTAGTGTCAAATAAACTTTCATATTCTGTTAAATGTACACTGGCAGCTTCTTGTGATTATGCTAAGTGACTGACCTTCATAGTAACCAGTCAGCAAAAAATAAAACTCATGGTGTACCAAAATAGGTAGTACCACAAAATGTGGGGTCTTGTAGTCAGTGGTATTGTTCCTAGTTCTGGGGCCAGAATGTCTAAGTTCATATTCTACTTGTCCTAAATGTGTGTGAAAAGCTAACCAAGCTGATTGATTGATAGAGGGAAAAAAACAGTCTGGTTTCCTTCTGTGTTCTGACTTGCTCTGTGTTAGGATCATTGCACTAATTAGCATTAAGGTAATTAGATTAGATTAGATTAGATTACATTACATTACAGTGTGGAAACAGGCCCTTCGGCCCAAAAAGTCCACGCCGACCCGCCAAAGCAAAACCCACTCATACCCCTACATTTACCCCTTACCTAACACTACGGGCAATTTAGCGTGGCCAATTCACCTGACCCAGCACATCTTTAGATGGTGGGAGGAAACCGGAGCACCCGGAGGAAACCCACGCAGACATGGGGAGAATGTGCAAACTCCACACAGTCAGTCGCCTGAGGCGGGAATTGAACCCGGGTCTCTGGCGCGGTGAGGCAGCAGTGCTAACCACTGCTTTAATGTGACTCAGTTACAGAACTCGCTGTTTCTCTTCCTCTTTCCACACCTGTTAATATCCAATGCTGTCTTTTCAGGTACACGCTATATACAAGGACAAGACTAGGGTACATCTTTCACAAGAAACAGTTGAAGAAGACTCGCGATCATTATCCAAGTGGCCATTCCGTTGTCTGTCCTAAAATCATTAATGGTAAGTTTTCTGTTGATGAAGGTAAAATGCCCATCCACCCCCTCAACTGCCTTCTTTAAAATCATGCTAATCACGCTTGGTAGAGTTTGGGGCAATGGAAGTATGCCTCTGATCTGTTAACAAATTTTGTCTTAAAACCACTTTCCCTTATCAAGTATCCTTTAGAAACAAAGTTTTTAAGCACCATTCCAAAACTTTGAGCCCCTCATCCATTTTGATACATCCAAGCAGCAGTCAGAGAACACTGCGCCATCTGAGCTGTCTCACTGACCCTGTCTTTCTACTGAGTGTAAAGTGATGGAACATCTTCAAAGGCAAAGTAAGTGACTGTCATGGCCAGGTAGCTGAGACAGATCAGCTTGATCACATTCTCCTTTTTGGGACCTTGTTATGTACAAAGTCATTGCCACAATTACATAGAAAACGACACTTCTGAAGGTGCTTTATAAACTAATCGTTTTAACCTTTCAGTTCAAAAATTTTGGGAACCTTAAATTTTGAAAAATGTTATAGAGATTTATAAAATCATGAGGGGCATAGATAGGATAAATAGAGAAAGTATGTTCCCTGGGGTGGGGGAGTCCAGAACTAGAGGGCATAGGTTTAGGGTGAGAGGGGAAAGATATAAAGAGACCTGAGAGGCAACTTTTTCACACGAGTGTTGTGCGTGTATGGAATGAGCTGCCAGAGGAAGTGGTGGAGGTTGGTACAATTGCAACATTTAAAAGACATCTGGATGGTTATATGAATAGGAAGGGTTTGAAGGGATATGCGCCAGGTGCTGGAAGGTGGGACTAGATTGGGTTGGGATATCTGGTTGGCATGGACGGGTTGGACCGAAGGGTCTGTTTCCCTGCTGTACATTTCTATGACTAAGTTCATTCTTGAGTTGTGGGCATCACTGACTGGGTCAGTATTTATTGCCTGTCCCTAGTTGCTCTGGAGAAGGTGGGGGTGAGCTGCTTTCCTGAACCGCTGCAGTCCATGTACTGTAAGCAGACCCTCGATGCTGTTATGGAGGGAATTCCAGGATTTTGACCCAGCGGACACTGAAAGAATTGTGATACATTTACAAGTAAGGAAGGTGAGTGGCTTGGAGGAGAACTTGAAGGAGGTGATCTTCTGATATATCTGCTGCTCCTGACCTTCTAGCTGGTAGTGGTCTTGGTTTTGAAAGATGCTGTCTAAAGAGCATAGTCTTGGATAGTTTCCAAAAATCTTTAGGCTCTGTCGCAATGAGGTTGAAGACATTCAGTCTTGAAATATCTCCTCCCTGACGCGTTTTGTTATAATTACCATGTGTACAAGAGGAGCAGGTTTGCAACTGGGTGTTTCCACTCACTGAGAACAATCTTTGTTCTATTGTTGACAACACCTCTGGTTTATGAATGAATGCACCAATTAATTAGCTCTGCCTCAGTGATTTGCACCATCGCCCCTGAGTTTGACACTGGATTTCAGACTCACTCCAGAGACTCGGTACAGTGTCTTGGCTGGTACTCAAAGGTAGCACTAAGGGAGTGCTGCATTGTCACGGGTACTCCCTGTCATATGAGGTGATAAATGGTGGTTCTGTCTGCTTTCACAGGTGGCTGTGTAGGATTCCATTGCCACATACAAACCGTCCTCTCGGGTGATGTCCATTAGTTATCTCTTCAACAGCATCACCAGAAGCATGGCATTTTTAATTTCACGGCATGTGGGAATTGCTGGTTGGGATGACATTTATTGTCTGTCCTTAATTGCCCTCAAATGTGGTAGTGAACCGCCTCCTTTAACCAGTGCCGTTGTTTGGTGTAGGTACACTATCAATGCTGTAGGAAGGGAATTTGATCATTCTTGACCCAGCAACGTTGTAGAAAACAACATAGTTTCAAATTTGGATTGTACGCTCCTCTGAGAGGATGGTTGTCCCATGTATCTGCTGCCCTTGTCATTTATTTGGTAGACGTCACAGATTTGGAACATGTTGTCAAAGGTGCCCCGGTGAGCTGCTAAAATGTTGAAGTTCGTGGATGGGATGCCAATCAAGCAAGCTGTGTTATCCTGGATGATGTTGAGCTTCTTGAATTATTTTGGAATTGCAGTCATCCAAGCAGAAGGAGAGTGATCACATTCTCTTCATCCCCTGGAGTTCAGTCCCTTTTGTCTAGATTGTAGTGAGATTGGGAAATAAGTGCTCTATCTAACTCAACGAGGTAAAAACAATGACTGCAGATGCTGGAAACCAGATTCTGGATTAGTGGTGCTGGAAGAGCACAGCAGTTCAGGCAGCATCCAAGCCTGAACTGCTGTGCTCTTCCAGCATCACTAATCCAGAATCTATCTAACTCAAACTGAGTTTCCATGAGTGGATTGTTGCCAAGTGGAGTAGTGCATTGGAAAGCAAGCCCTACTCTACCTAGAATCCTCACAAAAGTGAAAGATTTTACAAATAATGCAGAATTCCTCAATTTCGCTGTCTTTTAGATCCAGGTTGACATCTCAGTAGCTGGTTTATGTACTTAACAAGAATTACTATTCATTACAAATAAATAGATGTGATGACAGATAAAGAAGTATGAGCTATTGGAATATAATTCTAGTTAAAACCTCCCAATGCACAGACAGATACGGAAAAAAACATTGGTGTTATGGATGGAGGGAAAGACTGGGAATGCAGTTAGAGTCATACAGACGTATAGCGCAGACCCTTCGGTCCATGCCGACCAGATATCCTAAATTAATCTAGTCCCATTTGCCAACACTTGGCCCATATCCCGCTAAACCCTTCCTATTCATATACCCACCTGGATGCCTTGTAAATGTTGTAATTGTACCAGCCTCTATCACTTCCTGACAGTTCATTCCATACATGCATGAAAAAGTTACCCCTTGGCTCCCTTCTGTATCTTGCCCCTATCACCTGAACCTTTGCCCTCTAGTTCTGGACTCCCCCAGTCCACGGGAAAAAACTTTGTCTATTCATCCTATCTATGCCACTCATGATTTTATAAAACTTTGGAAGGTCACCCCTTAGCCTCCAATGCTCCAGGGAAAACAGCCCCAGCCATAGAATCCCTGTAGTGTGGAAAAAGGCCCTTCGGCCCAACAAGTCCATACCGACCCTCTGAAGTGTAACCCATTCCCTTACCCTATTATCCTATATTTACCCCTGACTTCTGCACCTAACCTACTCATCTCTGAACACTATGGACAATTTAGCATGGCCAATTCACCTAATTTGCACATCTTTGAATTGTGGGACGAAACCGTGGCACCCAGAGGAAACCCACGCAGACACGGGGAGAACGTGCAAACTCTACACAGTCGCCTGAAGTCGGAATTGAACCCGGATCCCTAGCGCTGTGAGGCAGCAGTGCTGCTCATAGTCAATTCAGCCTCTCCCTATAGCTCAAACTCTTCAACGCTGGCAACGTCCTTGTAAATCTTTACTGAAACCTTTCAAGTTTCACAACATTCTATAGGAGGCTGACCAGAATTGCACAAACTATTCCAAAAATGGCCTAACCAATGTCCTGCACAGTTGCAACATGACCTCCCAACACCTATATTAAATGCACTGACCCAAGAAAGGCAAGCATACTAAACACTTTCTTCATTATC
Organism: Chiloscyllium plagiosum; assembly: GCF_004010195.1. Lineage (NCBI taxonomy): Eukaryota > Metazoa > Chordata > Chondrichthyes > Orectolobiformes > Hemiscylliidae > Chiloscyllium > Chiloscyllium plagiosum. Next base: position 104,395,481 of record NC_057716.1, read on the forward strand.
CAATCTACCTGAGGCTTCACTTTCAAGGATCTGTGAACTTGCCCTCCAAGGTCTCTTTGTTCAGCAACACTACCCCGGGCCTTGCCATTAATGAGTTCAGTAAGATATTCGACAAGTTTCCCCATGGGAGATTGGTTAGCAAGCTTAGATCTCATGGAATACAGGGAGAACTATCCATTTGGATACAGAACTGGCTCGAAGGTAGAAGACAGAAGGTGGTGGTGGAGGGGTGATTTTCAGACTGGAGGCCTGTGACCAGTGGAGTGCCGCGAGGATCAGTGCTGGGTCCACTACTTTCATCATTTATGTAAATGATTTGGATATGAACATAGGAAGTATAGTTAGTAAGTTTGCAGATGACACCAAAATTGGAGGTGTAGTGGACAGTGAAGAAGGTTACATCAGATTACAACGGGATCCTGATCGGATGGGCCAGTGGGTTGAGGAATGGCAGATGGAGTTTAATTTAGATAAATGTGAGGTGCTGCATTTTAGGAAAGCAAATCTTAGCAGGAGTTATATACTTCATGATAAAGTCCAACAGAGTGTTGCTGAATAAAGAGACCTTGGAGTGCAGGTTCATAACTCCTTGAAAGTGGAGTCAGAGCACTGAGTATAGGATGTTGTGAAATCATGTCTTGACTCTACAGGGTGTTGGTTAGGCCACTGTTGGAATATTGCGTGCAGGATATTATGAAACTTGAAAGGGTTCAGAAAAGATTTACAAGGATGTTGCCAGAGTTGGAGGACTTGAACTACAGGGAGAGGCTGAACAGGCTGGGGCTGTTTTCCCTGGAGCGTTGGAGGCTGAGGGGTGACCTCATAAGAGGTTTATAAAATCTTGAGGGGCTTGGATAGGATAAATAAACAAGGTATTTTCCCTGTGGAGGGGAACTAGAGGGCATAGGTTTAGGGTGGGAGGGGAAGGATATAAAAGAGACCTAAGGGGCAACTTTTTCATGCAGAGGGTGGTACGGGTATGGAATGAGCTGCCAGAGGGAGTGGTGGAGACTAGTACAATTGCAACATTTAAAAGGCACCTGGATGGGTATATGAATAGGAAGGGTTGGGAAGGATATGGGCCAAGTGCTGGCAAATGGAATTAGATTGGGTTGGGATAGCTGGTCAGCATGGACGGATTGGACTTGCTTCAAAAAGACCACCATCATCCCCAAACCTAGGAAAGCACATGCAATGTGCTTTAATTCTGCCACCCAGTAGCTGTGACCTTCATAATTATGAAGTGCTTAGAGAGGCTGGTCATGGCCGACATCAGCTACCGTCTCCCAGCCTGCCTCGATCTTCTGCAATTTGCCTATTGATATAACAGGTCCACAGCGATATAACGATGCTATATCCCTAGCCCTGCACTCATCCCTGGAACATCTGGACCAGAAAGACAGCTAAGTCAGACTCCTGCTCATCAACTACAGCTCTGCCTTCAACATCAATATCCCGTCCAAACTAATCTCAAAAACTCTGTGACCTAGGTCTTGGCTCCGCTCTCTGCACCTGGATCCTCAGCTTCCTGACCCACAGACTGCAGTCAGTGAAGATGGACAACAGCACCTCCTCCACAATAACACTCAACACTGGAGCTCCCCACCAAGGATGTGTCCTCAGCCCCCAACTGTACTCCCTGTACACTCATAGCTGTGTTGCCAAGTTCCAAATGAACGGCATCTACAAATTTGCTGATGACACCACCGCAGTTGGATGGATATCAAACAAGGAATCAAAATACAGAAGGGAGATCGAGGGCTTGATGACGTGGTGTGATGAGAACAACTTCTCTCTTTGGCAAAACATAAAAGAACTGATCACTGACTTCAGAAAGAAAGGAGGGGTACACCACCCCATCTACATCAACAGAACTGAGATTGAGAGGGGGGAGAACATCAAGTTCCTCAGAGTGATGATAACTGTCAACCTGTCCTGGTCTTATGTAGTTGCGACAGTCAAGAAGGCACAACAACGCCTCTTCTTCAGGCAGCTTAGGCTGGTAATGATCTCCTGCAACCTCTTCCATCAGGCAGAAGATTCAGACGCCTGAACACGTGCACCAGCAGGTTCAGGAACAGCTTCTTCCCAGCCATCATTAGATTGATGAAACGACTCTCTAGCCTGAAATGTTGATTTTGCCTGGCTCACGCTTTGTGCATCACGGCGGCACGGTGGCACAATGATTAGCACTGCTGCCTCACAGCACCGGAGACCTGGGTTCAATTCCCGCCTCAGGCGATTGACTGTGTGGAGTTTGCACGTTCTCCCCGTGTCTGCGTGGGTTTCCTCCGGGTGCTCCGGTTTCCTCCCACAGTCCAAAGATGTGCAGGTCAGGTGAATTGGCCATGCTAAATTGCCCCTAGTGTTAGGTGAAGGGGTAAATGTAGGGGTATGGTGGGGTTGCGCTTCGGCGGGGCGGTGTGGACTTGTTGGGCCGAAGGGCCTGTTTCCACACTGTAATGTAATCTAATCTAATCTAATCTTGTAATAACCTGTATGTCTCTGTATAAGCTTTTCTCACTCAACGATCTGTATGTCCTTGTTTGCTATCACCTGTCTGCACTGCTCGTAAACAAAGCTTTTCACTGTACTCAGGTACGCATGACAATAAATAAATAAATCAAATCAGTTATAGAGTCATAGAGATGTACAGCACGGAAACAGACCCTTCGGTCAACCCGTCCATGCCGACCAAATATCCTAACCCAATCTAGTCCCACCTGCCAGCACCCGGCCCATATCCCTCCTACGGGCAGCATGGTGGCTCAGTGGTTAGCAGTGCTGCCTCACAGCGCCAGCGTCCCAGGTTTGATTCCAGCCTTGGGTGACTGTCTGTGTGGAGTTTGCACATTCTCCCGGCATCTGTGTGGGTTTCCTCCGGGTGCTCCGGTTACCTCCACAGTCAGAAAGATGTACAGGTCAGGTGAATTGGCCATGCTAAATTGCCCATAGTATTAGGTGCATTAGTTAAAGGGAAATGGGTCTGGGTGGGTTGCTCTTCGGAGGGTTGGTGTGGACTTGTTGGGCCAAAGGGCCTGTTTCCACACTGTAGGGAATCTAATCAAACCCTTCCTATTCATATACCCATCCAAATGCATCTTAAATGTTGCAATTGTACCAGCCTCCACCACATCCTCTGGCAGCTCATTCTATACACGTACCACCCTCTGTGTGAAAAAGTTACCCCTTAGATCTCTTTTATATCTTTCCCCTGTCACCCTTAGCCTACCCTTCTAGTTCTGGACTCCTCAACTCCAGGGAAAAGACTTTGTCTATTTAGTCTGTCCATGCCCCTCATAATTTTGTAAACCTCTATAAGTTTACCCCTCAGCCTCCGAAGTTCCAGGGAAAACAGCCCCAGCCTGTTCAGCCCCTCCCTATAGCTCAAATCCTCCAACCCTGGCAACATCCTTGTAAATCTTTTCTGAACCCTTTCAAGTTTCACAACATCTTTCCAATAGGAAGGAGACCAGAATAGCATGCAATATTCCAACGGTGGCCTAACCAATGTCCTGTACAGCCGCAACATGACCTCCCAACTCCTGTACTCAATACTCTGGCCAATAAAGGAAAACATACCAAACGCCTTCTTCACTATCCTATCTACCTGCGACTCCACTTTCAGGAGCTATGAAGCTGCGTTCAGTCCACAATCAAAAATACAAAGAAAATGGTATTTATATGTGCATTATCAATGATCCAAACCATTACTTTGCTGATAATCAGAAGTAGACTGGAGTGCTAATTGGCCATGTTAATTTGTCCTCCTTTATTTGTGGACAGGGCCTACATGGGCAATTTTCAGTGCAATCAGATAATTGTCAGTGTTGTATTTACTGGAATAGTTTGGGCTGTGGCTAATTTTGGAGCAGATGTCTTCAGCACCATTGTTAGAATGTGATCAAGGCCCATGGTGTATCACTATTTCTGGGTTATTTTGCCTGCCAGGTTTTATACTATTGTGAAATTCTGAAAAAAAATGAAGTATTGGCAAATTCTAGCAGATCCGGTAGGTTCTGTGGTGTTAATGTTTTGAGCCCAACATGACACTTCTTCAGAATGTCAAGATTTTTGGGAAGTTCTGTTGCTGCTTCCTGTTGAAAGATGCACGTGTGAAGACAGCATTGAGGGAACTGTGTTCTCTAATGGCCTCAGCTGGAACAGTTTGCTTTGAGTTTACAGAGAGTTCGGCCCATGTTGTGCTGAGATTCATGCTGGAGACAGCATCTTGAGCAGATGATGGGGGAAAGTCAGCAATTGTTTTAGATACCCTAGTAATGGAAAATGCAGTCTACTTTTGTAACCAGCTTTTCTCAGAGTACTGTTGTTAAAGTATATAAGGGACAGGAGTGGCTTATTCTGACATCCTGCTACTTCTGTGGAGATGACTAGAATGCGGATTTTCTTTCATGATACGTCAATATCCCAGTACTGTACCCCAGTGTAATACAGTGACAGACCTGTCCCCACCAGTACTGTACCCCAGTGTAATACTGACAGACCTGTCCCCACCAGTACTGTACCCCAGTGTAATACAGTGACAGACCTGTCCCTGCCAGTACTGTACCCCAGTGTAATACAGTGACAGACCTGTCCCCACCAGTACTGTACCCCAGTGTCATTCTGACAGACCTGTCCCCACCAGTACTGTACCCCAGTGTAATACGGTGACAGACCTGTCCCCACCAGTACTGTACCCCAGTGTAATACAGTGACAGACCTGTCCCCACCAGTACTGTACCCCAGTGTAATACTGACAGACCTGTCCCCACCAGTACTGTACCCCAGTGTAATACAGTGACAGACCTGTCCCCACCAGTACTGTACCCCAGTGTAATACAGTGACAGACCTGTCCCCACCAGTACTGTACCATGTTTCTGGACAGTAATAGACTTGGAGTTGATGGGTCCAGTGAAGTTTGGGTGGGGAGAGGGAGGGAGGGGGCTGGAGCACTGTTGCAAGGTGGTCCTGAGATGTCGAGTTGAGCAGTGTCTATTGGCATATCTGTTTCTTCCTGTGTGATGACCTGTCCCCGTTCCCTTAGGTGTGAAAATTCTTCCAGTCCCGATACTGACAGACAACTATGGATACCTGATCATCGACTTGGACACAAATGTTGCTGTGGCTGTTGATCCTTCTGACCCACTAATAATCCAGGTAAGCTGCCCACTTTTCTTTTATAAAGGGCTGTTGCCCCAATAGGCTTCTTTAATCCTGTACCATGTCCTCCCTGGCTAAGTGTACTAGAACATAAAAAAGTACAGCACAGAACAGGCTCTTTGGCCCACGATGTTGTGCCGAGATTTAATCCTAATGTCAAATATAGTAACAACCTACACATCCCTCAACTCACTGCTATCCATGTGCATGTCCAGCAGTTGCTTCAATGTCCCCAATGACTCTGCTTCCACCACCACCGCTGGCAACGCATTCCATGCATTCACAACTGTCTGCGTAAAGAACCTATTTCTGACGCCTCCTTTATACCTTCCTCCTAATATCTTCAAACTATGACTTCTCGTACCAGTCAGTCCTTCCCTGGGGAAAAGTCTCTGGCTATTGACTCTATCTGTTCCTCTCTGTATTTTGTACAGCTCGATCAGGCCTCCTCTCTTCCTCCTTCTCTCCAGAGAGGAAAGTCCAAGCCTATTCAACCTTTCTTCATAAGACAGGCCCTCCAGTCCAGGCAGCATCCTGGTAAACCTTCTTTGCACCCTCTCCAAAACCTCTGTATCTTTCTTAGAGTAGGGCGACCAGAACTGGACTCAATAGTCCAAGTGTGGTCTCACCAGGCACTTGTAGAGCTGCAGCAAAACCTCATGGCTCTTAAACTCGATCCCCATGTTGATGAAAGCCAAAACACCATATGTTTTCTTAACAACCCTATCCACTTGGGTGGCAACTTTGAGGGATCGATGTACTTACACACCCAGATCCCTCTGTTCCTCCACACTGCCAAGAATCCTGTCTTTAATCCTATATTCAGCATCCGCGTTCGATCTTCCAAAATGCATCACTTTGCATTTATCCAGGTTGAACTCCATCTGCCATTTCTCAGCCCAGCTCTATGACGCGCTGCAGTCTGCAGTAGCCCTCGATACTATCGACGACACCTCCAATCTTTGTGTCATCTGCAAATTTACTAACCCACCCCTCCGACCTCCTCATCCAAGTCTTTTATAAACACTACAAAGAGCAGAGGCCCAAGTACAGAGTTCTGTGGGACCCCACTCAATACTGACCTCCAGGCAGAATACTTTCCATCTACAGCCAACTCTTTGTCTTCTGTCAGCCAGCCAATTCTGAATCCAGATAGCTGAATCTCCCTGTATCCCATACTTCCTGACTTTATGAATGAGTCTACCATGGGGAACCCTATCAAATGTCTTGCTGAAATCCATATACACCACACCCACTGCTCCACTGTCATCGACCTGTCTTGACACCTCCTCAAAGAACTCAATAAGGTTTGTGAGGCATGACCTGCCCCCTCACAAAGCCATGCTGACTGCCTTTAATCATACTATGCTTTGCCAAATAGTCATAAATCCTATCCCTCAGAATTCTATCCAAAACTTTGCTGACCACAGACGTAAGACTGACTGGTTTGTAATTGCCAGGGATTTCCCTATTCCCCTTCTTGAAAAGAGGAACAACATTCGCCTCCTTCCAATCCTCCGGTACGACTCCCGTGAAGAGTGAGGAGGCAAATATCCTCACCAGCGGCTTAGCAACCTCCTTTCTCGCTTCCCGGAGCAGCCTTGGATAAATCTGGTCTGGCCCTGGGGACTTATCAATCTTAATGTTTTCCAAAATTTCGAGCACATCAACTTCATCAATCTTGATCTGGTCAAGACTATATCCCAGCTCCTCTAAGTTTTCATTTATAACATGTTCCCTTTCTTTGGTGAAAACCGAAGCAAAAAACTCATTTAGTGCTTCCCCTACCTGCTCAGACTCCACGCACAAGTTCCCTCCGCTATCCCTGATCGGTCCTACCTTCTCCCTGATCATTCTCTTATTCCTCACATATGAGTAAAACACCTTTGGGTTCTCCCTAATCCTTCTTGCCAAGCCTTTTTCGTGCCCCCTCCTGGCTCTCCTCAGTCCATTTCTGAGCTCCTTTCTAGCAAGCCTGTAAACCTCTAAAGCTGTGCTAGATCCGTGCTTCCTCCACCTTACGTAAGCTGCCTTCTTCCTTTTGATGAGAAGTTCCTCTGTTCTCATCATCCAAGGTTCTTTAATCTTACCTCTTCTTACCTGTCTCAGAGGAACAATTTTGTGCATCACTCGCAACAACTGCTCCTTAAACAGTCTCCACATGTCTGCTGTGTCCTTTCTGTGGAACAATTGCTTCCCAGTCTATACTTCCCAACTCCTGTCTAATAGCGTCATAATTTCTTTTTCCCCAATTAAATATCTTCCCTCTGTAACTGCACCTTTCCCTCTCCAACGCTATGGTAAATGCGAGGCAATTGTGATCACTGTCACCAAAGTGTTCTCCCACCGTGAGATCTGACGCCTGTCCTGGCTCGTTGCTGAGCACCAAATCCAAAATGGCCTCTCCCCTCGTCGGTCTGTCTACATACTGAGTAAGGAAACCCTCCTGAACACACCTGACAAAAACAGCTCCATCCAAACCATCTGCACTTAGGAGGTTCCAGTCGATATTGGGAAAGTTGAAATCACCCATAACAACAACCCTGCTACTTTTGTATTTTTCAAGACTCTGCCTGCCTGTGAGATCTTCAATCTCTCTCTACTGCTGTTAGATGGTCTGTAGAAAACCTCCAATGCGTTGGTTGTTCCCTTGCTGTTCCTAATTTCCATTACTGACACCGTAGACAAACCTTCCTCAACAACCTTCGTTTCTGTAGCTGTGATGCACTCTCTGCTTAGCACTGCTACACCCCTGCCTCTTTTTCCACCCTCCCTGTTCTTTTTAAACGTTCTAAACCCTGGAACATCAAGCAAACATTCCTGCCCCATTGAAACCCACGTCTCTGTTATGGCCACAACATCGTAGCCCCAAATACTGATCCATGCTGTAAGTTAGTCACTCTTATTTCGGACACACCTTGCATTAAAGCATACACACTTTAACCGATCCCTTTGTTTCATTGTGTGAGAAACCTTCCTTTTAGATTCAGTATATCCTGTCACTGTCATGTCTGCAACTGACCCTCTCTCAGACATGTGGCCCTGATTCCCATCTCCCTGCTAAATTAGTTTAAACCCTCCCAAATCACACAAGCAAATCTCCCACAAGGTTGAAATGTGCCAATATTTACCCAGGCTTTGATACTGGGAGCTGTGTGCTAACAGGAACTGGAATGACTTCTCTCTTGAGCCCTTTGGAATTTGCTGTCTGCCTGCTCACTATACACGGAATAATATGTGTGGATATCAGGTTGCATGAGATTAGCCACTTCACCTTTTAATCATCAGGGCTTGATTTGAATCCAGGCCAAAGCAATGGAATGCTCCTCCATTGTCTGCTGATTTCTGAAGTTGAGATTGAAGTAGATGGTCCACAGTGTAGAAGGAGCTTTATTCTGTATCTAACCCTGTGTTGTCCTTGTCCTGATGGTGTTTGATGAGGACAGTGACGAGGGAGCTTTATTCTGCATCTAAGCCGAGCTGTACCTGACCTAGACCATAGAACATTGCAGAGAGAAAGTGAGGACTGCAGATACTGGAGATCAGAGCTGAAAAATGTGTTGCTGGAAAAGCGCAGCAGGTCAGGCAGCATCCAAGGAGCAGGAGAATCGACGTTTCGGGCATAAGCCCTTCTTCAAGAAATTTCCTGAAGAAGGGCTTATGCCCGAAACGTCGATTCTCCTGTTCCTTGGATGCTGCCTGACCTGCTGCGCTTTTCCAGCAACACATTTTTCAGCGTAGAACATTACGGCGCAGTGCAGGCCCTTTAGCGCACTGACCTGTGAAACTAATCTGTAGCCCATCTAACCTACACTATTCCATTATCATCCGTATGTTTATCCAATGACCATTTAAATGCCCTTAAAGTTGGTGAGTCCATTACTGTTGCAGGCAGGGCATTCCATGTCCTTACTACTCTCTGAGTAAAGAAACTACCTCTCACATCTGTCCTATATCCATCACCCCTCAATTTAAAGCTAGTCCCCTCGTGCTAGCCATCACCATCCGAGGAAAAATGCTCTCACTGTCCACCCTGTCTAATCCTCTGATCGTCTTCTATTAAGTCACCTTTTAACTTTCTCTCTAATGAAAACAGCCTCAAATCCCTCAGCCTTTCCTCATAAGACCTTCCCTCCATACCAGGCAACATCCTGGTGAATCTCCTCTGCGCCCATTTCAATGCTTCCACATTCTTCCTGTAAAGCAGTGACCAGAACCGTATGCAATACTCAGTGTGGCTGCAGCAGTGTTTTGTACAGCATGACCTGGGAGTGTTTGTGGGAACAGTGTAGATGGAGCTTTGCTTGTCTCTCGGAACTTCCTGTACTTAGGTAAGAACAAAGCACTGTGATGCTGGAATTTTGAGAGAGAATCCTATTCGACTCACCATTAACTCTGCTTCCCCGATGATGCTGCCTGACCTGTTTCTGTTTCTAATGCTGTGCTGTCCCTATCCTGGGATACTATAAAGGAAACTTTATTAAACTTGGTGCTGATATTGAGTAGGAAAATTGGACAAGTTTCTAGAAATTCCATTGAGCCCACAACAAACAAACAATGCACTTGTTTCCACCTGTTTTATTTTGGCTTTTTAGACACATCTTGAACAGGAGGGTGCGACTCTGGAAGCAATTCTCACAACACACAAGCACTGGTAAGTAGACAGGCTGCTTTCATTTTTATTGTCAGCCTTATTTCCCGTGGTTTGTGTTTCTCTAACTTGTTCAAGAGCAATGACTTCTGTTCAGCTGCTGCCTGGTAATCACTATACATTATCCCTTACACTCAGCCCAGGCTTGCAGATTATTGGTGGCTTGTTGGACTGTAGAGGCCTCACAGCTGTAATAATTGGTCCTGTTGGAATCAAATCATCTGATCCAGATGGGGGCTAAAGAGAGGAGGCTTGGATTTGCTCAACAGTGGACTGTCTTTTTCTGCTGGGGCTAATGACGCACTGTTACTAATAAACTCTGGGATCTGATAGTGGTATTTGAAGGCTGTAGTGTCAGAGACCCCAGGGGTCATTAGCTTTGACAGTGGGACAATCCTGGAAACAGTTTCATGGCCCTTGTGACATGCAAATGCAGATTTATATTCCTGCCCCCAATTCAAATGGCGCGTCTGATGTGAAGTTTCTCTTAAGCCCCAGTAATGACAGTGAAGTGGTAGTTGGGAAAAGCCACCAGTGTGTAGTTGCCTCCCATTCCCTTATTTCCCTCAAGGCTTTCTCACTATTCTTATGCCCTGATCCTTTCTTGCCTCTTTCCTTGCCCCGTGCTCTTCCCCTACCCCAATCACGCTAATGACTAGTGCTGTCTCTTCTCTTTCCTCCCCGACATCTCTCTCTTTTACCTATCCCTGACGTGATGCTTCCTCTTCCCAACCACAACACCCCCCCCCTCCCCAAACACTGATCCTGGAGTTATGACACTTTTCCAGGATTAGTTTGGGATCACTGAGGTGTGGTTCATGGTCTCTAACCTGACTGCAGGAAAAATGGGGCTCCATTTGCAGCATGTGACACCAGTGAGGTGTGACATAATGAATGGGGGAGCTGTCAAACTTGTTACAGATTATTTACTTCTGTTTGCTTGTTTGACTCCCTCGAAGACACAGATGTTAGGTCATATAGTCCATCAGGGAGATTTGACAGCTGTGGTCCAATCCTGTATACCCATTGTTACCCTTTATTCATTTAATACAAACATTACCAATATCTGGACTATATTTGATCTACCTTGTTGCCTCTCTTTTTTTTTGTTTGTTTTGTGTAGGGATCACAGTGGTGGGAACAAGGTACTGAAGAAAATCTACAAATCTTGTAGGGTGTATGGTACATCCAGAGATAACATTCCTGGACTCACAAAGTAAGTTGTGTCCATGTGTATTTGGGGACCAGAAAGGGAGATGGGTAACATTTATGGAACATAAAAGAAGCATGTTTTATATGTGTGGAGCCAGAGTGATTGAGTTCAGTCCTAAGCTGCTGATTAAGCACTACTTGCTATCCATTGACAAGTCTCAATTATTTTGTCTTTTGTGCCATCACTCAGTAATGCCTGACGAGAGAATTTACAGGCCTATGGGGGGTGGTGGAGGTCACAAGTTGAGCTGTTCCGGCACACTGTCACTTAACTGCCACTACTATCCCTTTGTCTTTTGTTAACTCCAGACTTATGCTAACGTATAAATTAGGAGCTGGACGTTGGCCACCTGGTCCCTGGAGCTGGCTGTGCCATTCTGTAAATTCATAGCTGGTCTGATTATGCCACAGTCCCAATAACTTTTGCCCCCACCCACCCCCAACCCCTTGCTTATCAATAAACTCTCCACATCTGTCTCAAAAACATCCAAAGATTCTGCTTCCACTGCTGAGAGTTCCAAAGACCATCAGCCTTCTGTGAGGAAAGAAAACATTGTCCCGTCACTGAGACAGCCATCTCAGATGGCTAATCAGATTAGCCATGGTCACATTGAATTTTTTTTTCATTCACGGGATGAAGGTGTTGCTGGCCAGGCATCATTTATTAACCAGAGGGTAGTTAAGAGTCAACCACATTGCTGTGTGTCTGGAGTCACATGTAGGCCAGACCAGGTAAGGATGGCAGTTTCCTTCCCTAAAGGACATTAGTGAACCAGATGGGTTTTTTCCAATAATCGACCATGGACTCATGGTCACTATTAGATTCTTAATTCCAGATATTTTATTGAATTCAAATTCCACCATCTGCTGTGGCAGGGTTCAAACCTGGGTCCCCAGACCCTTACCTGGGTCTCGGGATTAACAGTACAGCGATAATCCCACTCAGCCATCGCCTCTCCCTGATGGAGCAGGTTTGAAAGGCCAAATAGCCCACATGTCTTATGTTTCTAGGGACACAAGGCTGCCGTTGATCCTTTTCCACCCCTCGGTTTGAGAGTGAGAAGCTGGAATATTGCTGATATTACAGTAATATTCCTGCAATATTACATTCGTGATTTTGGGTCCCATATCTGAGCAAGAATGTACTGGCCCTGGAGTGGATCCAGAGGTGGTTCATGAGAATGGTCCCAGGAATGACAGGCTTAACATTGAGGACTCTGGGTCTATACTCAATGGAGTTTAGGAGGATGAAGGGGGATCTAATGGAAACGTACAGAATACGGAAAGGTCTGGATAGAGTCGACTTTGGGAAGATGATTCCATTGGTAGGAGAGACTAGAACCCGAGGGCACAGCATTAGAGTAGAGGGAAGACCCTTTAGAACAGAGATCAGGAGAAACCTCTTCAGCCAGAGAGTGGGGAGTCTGTGGAATTCATTGTCACAGGCGGCTGTGGGGGCCAGGTCATTGAGTCTATTTAAGACTGAGATAGATAAATGGATTATTGATTGTTAAAAGGATCAAAGGTTATGGGGAGAAGGTGGGAGAGTGGGATTGAAGCATTTATCAGCCATAATTGAATGGTGGAGCAGACTTGATGGGCCGAATGGCCTAATTTCTACTCTTGTGTCTTATGATTAGGTCATGGTTACATCAGATCTCCATTTTTCCCCTCATTTGACTGAACTTTAGTGTTATCCTGAACAGATGATTGGTATTTGGGTTTGCTGCCTAAAATTACCAGTGGACAGTGCGCCATACACCTTGGTCACAGTTGTTAAAAGCCAAGAATAAATACACTTGGAAAATGTTCTTTACCTAAGCACTTCATCAGTGACACCATTGAAAGGTCAGGAGTGGATGACAATGCTAGAAAGCTCAGCTCCATCTGCACGTCCTCTGATAATGAAATAATTGTGTCCGCCCTCAGCAGGAACTGAGCAACACCGAGGCTTAGATTGGCAAATTGGAGAAAGTGAGGACTGCAGATGCTGGAGATCAGAGTTGAAAAGGGTGGTGCTGGAGAAGTACAGCAGGTCAGGCAGCATCCGAGGAGCAGGAAAGGCGACGTTTTGGGCATAAGCCCTTCATCAGGAATGATTACAGATGAAGGGCATATGTCTGAAACGTCAACTCTCCTGCACCTCGGATGCTGCCTGACCTGCTGTGCTTTTCCAGCACCACCCTTTTCAACTTGGATTGGCAAATGGCGGTTGACAGGCATGGCATGGAAATGCTAATTAATGACCATCTCAGACCAGATATCTCTCCTAGCCTTTAACATAAGCACCCTAATCAAATCCCCAGATGTCAGCACTGAGCAGGACAGTAACCTGTCAGGACTGTGGCCAGTGCAAGACAGAAGCTGGTGACTTGTTATGTCAGCTGTCACCTCCCTGACATCTAACCGGTCATCTCAAAGCTGTAGGCCAGCAGTATAATGGGATACTTGCAATCTGTCTGTCCAGGCTGACCTTTCTTCTTCCACATTATGACATTGATACCATTCCAAAACTCTGCTCCCAGTATCCTAAAGTGCACTAAGCCAATTCACTCCTCATCCCCTGTGCTCTCAAAGCTGCACTGGCTACCTTTACAGCAACGTTTAAGTTTTAAAATATTAATTGTCTTCAAATCTCTCTGTAGCATTCACACCTGCATCACCATCGTTTGGGCATTTAAATGGTAATTGGATAAACATATGGATGATAATGGAATAGTGTAGGGCTTCAGATTGGTTTCACAGGTTAGTGCAACATCGAGGGCAGAAGGGCCTGTACTACACTGTAATGTTCGATGTTTCTGTTACGACCTCCCTCTTCCTGACATCTCTGCTCCTCCATTTCTAGCCTTTTGAGCAGCCCTGATTTCAATCGCTCCCACGTGAACAATCGTACCTGCAGTTACCTGTACCCTCAGCACCTGCAGAAATCCCTCCTTTCAGACCTTCTGCAGAACCTTGCTTCAAAGCTTTAATCATTTTGCCCATAGTATCAGCTTGTATGGCTCACTGTGTACTTCTGCTTTGTAATCTTTCTGTGACATGTCTGGAAACCATTTATTACGTTAAGGAAGCTATGTAAATGTAGAAACTAGGAGCAGGAGTAGGCCATTCGACTCTTCAAGTCTGCTCCGCCTTTCAATATGATCATGCCTCTATCTCAACACTGTAGTCCTGCTTTCTCTCCTTGATGCCTTTAAAATGGAAATATTTAGGTCTTCCCTGAATATTTTCATCAGTCGACATTCAGGTTCACTAGGTTCACTACCCTCCTGAGCCTGGGTGGGATGCTGTTTGGATGGGCCGAATCACCTGCTTCCACGCTGCAGGGGTTCTACAACAGGATGTGGGCATTGCCCTTCCCTAGTTACCCTGACGAAGATGCTCGTTGAAGAATAAATATTATCCCAGAACAGAGGGGAAGGCTCCTCATTCCTCTAGTGCAGAAGGTACTCAGGCCTGCGGTTTAAGACTCATGCCAAAGACAGCACTGTTGAGCATGCAGCACCCTCTCTGCGAGTATGTTGGCATCGATTAGTTTTTTAAAATTCTTCCATGGGATTTTCATGCTGCTGGCAAGGAGCATTTATTGCCTATCCCTAATTGCCCCTGAACTGAGTGACTCAGTTGGCTACATCAGAATGTTAAGTGTAAATCACGTTGCTGTGCGTCTGGAGTCATGTGTAGGCCAGACCAAGTGAGGATGGCAGATTTCCTTCCCCTAAAAGGGCATTAAATGAGTCAGATGGTCGTCGTCACCAAGACTAGCTTTATGTTCCTGATTTATGAGTTGAATCTAAATTCCACCAGTTGCCATGGTGGGATTTGGCCCCATACTCCCAGACTAATGGCCTGACTCTCCAGATTGCTAGTCCAGACATTACCAGCGTGCCACTGTCTTCCTCCAAACTTTGGTGTGAGCCTGGCTTGACTTGATATGAGGACACCGTACCTCTGATAGAGAGTTAGTTATGCTACATTTGTGCTAAAGGCATAAACGCTCAAATCTCAGGAGTCTGGTGCACACATGATGGGCAGAATGACTGCTTTCTGTGCCATAATTGTTTTGAGATTCTGTGTTCTTGAATCCATGACCTTTCCAGTCAAGGGAAACTATTGCTGATATAATTCCTGCCCTAAATCTGCCTTTTCTGTCACAGGATCTGACTTGATCTGTGTTTTCAATATTTACCAGTTTGGAGAATGCATTTGATCTTGCCTAGTCTATATTCTGGCTCACGTATTTGAATTCCTCTTTATAAATGGTCTGTTTTCTCTAAACTGCTTGCCCTGGGGCTGGGAAGGGACACAAGGGAGTGTCCTGTTGAAACTAAACATTAAATTCTAATGTGTGGAGAAGGCAAATTCAACTTTTGCCCTTTTCCCATTGTCCCTCCCACCCCTTCCAAACTAAGTGCATTGTATACAATTGAGCAATTAACTTGCAACGTGGCATTCAGAATACCAGTGGGGGAGGGAGTTGTCCAAAAAATGTGTTTTATCATCAACTTATTTGTGTTGCCCAAGACTCCATGTATTGTGCTCCCAGCATTGTTCTAAATTGGGTGTTTTATTCTCTTGATTATTAAAAACTGACTGTCCCACATGATTTATTGAACCTGCCACTCTGGTTTCTGTCACTGATCTTTTCCACACCAGTTACTTTATTAAATAACCAATTTTAGACTGAAAAATCTGTTGATTTTCCCATTCTATTTCCACATCCTTTCTTTGATCAGTCACTAGAATTCCATCTTTAACCTGCTCAATAATTGAGCTTTCACAGCCTTCTGAAGTAGAGAATTCCAAAGATTCACCACCCTCTGAGTGAAGAGATTCCTCCTCATCTCAACCTTAAATGGTCTACCCCTCCGTCCTGAGGCTGTTCCATCGTTCTAGATTCACCAGTCAGGGGAGACATCCAGTTCTCCTCTACGCTGTCTCGCCTTATTAGAATTCTTGATGAATAATAGAATCCCTACAGTGTGGAAACAGGCCCTTTGGCCCAACAAGTCCACTCCAATCCTCCAAAGAGTAACCCACCCGGACCATTCCCCTACTCTATTACTCTACATTTTTCCTGACTAATGCACCTAACCTACACATCCCTGAACACTGTGGGCAGTTTAGCGTGGCCAATTCACCTGACCTGCACATCTTTGAAATGTGAGAGGAAACCGGAGCACCCGGAGGAAACCCACGCAGACAAGGGGAGAATGTGCAAACTCCACACAGACAATCACCCAAGGGTGGAATCGAACCTGGGTCCCTGGCGCTGTGAGGCAGCAGTGCTAACCACTGAGCCACCATGGTAGGCATCAAGTCAGTCATCTCTTCTTTGAAACTCCTTGAGAATACAGACCTAGTTCCTTCAATTTCTCGTTTTAGTATTAATATTCTTTTCCACAGATTAGTCTGGTGAAACTCTGTTACATTCAGTCTATGGCAAGTATGTCCTCCCTTGGATAAGGGTACCCAAGATTTTACCCAATTCATCCAGATTAGTTCTCACAAAAGCTCTATACAACTGCAGAAAGCTATTTGCACAAATATACTCACATGCCCTAGTGGTTGGGGCCAATATACTGTTTAAAAACTGAAAGAGCTGCTGATGCTGTAAATCAGAGACAAAAACAGAAGTTGCTGGGAACAGCTCAGCAGGTCTGGCAGCATGCTGCGCTTTTCCCAGCAATTTCTCTTTTTGTCTCCAATATCCCACTTGTCCAATTGTTGACTGCAACTGCCTGCTGAAGTTTAGTGTCTCACATTCTAGTTCCCTTACACAACGTGCACTTCCTAGCCCCTGTCCACATCAGAAATATTCAGCCTTGCTTTTTCTATCAAAACGGACAGTTTTGTATTTGCACTATATTCTGTCTGCTATGATGTTATCCAGTTGCTTAACACGTCTAAATCCCTGTGAAGTTTCCTTTCATCCTCCTCCAACTTAACCCTAGTTTTGTATCTTGGAAATGTTACATTTTGTCCTCACATCAAGATTGTGAATGGCTGTGGCCCAGACATTAATTCTTAAAACATGTACTCCGTTAGTAACTGCCTTCCATCCTGAGAATGACCACTGTTTATTCCCACTGTTTTCTCCTGTTAATCAGTTCTCAATCCACAGTAAGCTGTGGCAACCCCATGCAATCTCATTCTGTTTACTACTGTTCCATTGTTAAGTGGAATCTTAACAGTAGCCTTCTGAAAATCCGAATGCACCACTTTCCTTTACCTGTCCTACAAATAACATCTTCAAATGGTCTTGACAATTTAATCAAACACTCTTTCCCTATCAAAAATCCATGTTGACTCTGCCCAGTCAGATTAGTATTTACTAAGTTACCACACTCTCCAGAATTTCCCCATTTCTGATCACACAATAACAGGTAAGACTTCACAGTGTACCACCTTGCTACAACCAGTCGGGAAGCCCAGACTGAAGGATTCTTGGCTGCCAGTCAAACAGCCTCCATTCTCATTCTCTACGATTCAGTGAATGCACCCCCCGTGCTTTTTCTGCAAATAGAGCTAAGATTAATTTGTGCTGGGGTGGGTGAGATCCAGCAAAGATCCTTCAACTCTATTTCTGTACGTCAATCTTGGTTTAATCATCTGTGTGACCATCTACCCCCTGGTGAGAGCCAGTGTCTGTATTGTGGGTGTTTCCTTGCAGCCGTGGCCTGTTCCAAATCCATACCTGTTCCCAAAGGATTTCTTGAAAATCTGATTCGGCTTGGGGGTGTTGTGTTATGCCCAGTTTTGAGCACTGTATTTGAAGTAAGGGAGCCGACAAAATTTATCCAATTTTCCAGAGATACAAGGAATTATAGTTACATAGGAGGCTAGAGCATCTGGAATTGTTTTCCTTGCAGCAGAGAGGTTAATCAGGCGAGATTTAATAGAGCTGTCCCAAATCATAAAAGGTTTCAATAGAGTAAATAAGTACCATCTCTTTACTCTCTCCATTTTAAAAGGGAGTTTATACCACTTAATTTGTTCATTTTGCGAATAAAAACCCTTGAATTAACTCCTTAACACTAGCCTCCATTTTGACCAAGGTATACCATTAGGCAAGACTGCTAATGAATAATATCTGATTGTATTAAACTTTAATCACTTATTATGGTTCTGTTCGCCGAGCTGGGAATTTGTGTTGCAGACGTTTCGTCCCCTGTCTAGGTGACACCCTCAGTGCTTGGGAGCCTCCTGTGAAGCGCTTCTGTGATCTTTCCTCCGGCATTTGTAGTGGTTTGTATCTGCCGCTTCCAGTTGTCAGTTCCAGCTGTCCGCTGCAGTGGTCGGTATATTGGGTCCAGGTCGATGTGCTTATTGATTGAATCTTATTCTGAATGTGCTTATTCTGAAAGATCACAGAAGTACTTCACAGGAGGCTCCCAAGCACTGAGGATGTCACCTAGACAGGGGACGAAACGTCTGCAACACAAATTCCCAGCTCGGCGAACAGAACCACAACAACGAGCACCCGAGCTACAAATCTTTCCACAAACTTTTATTCACTTAAGACAATACATGTGTCTAACAAGTTAAGAGCTATTTTAATAGTGAATTAAAGAAATAAATTATTAGAAATACAAGATAGACTCTGGACATCACACAGCAAAAGCTATTCAGCTGTTGTGGTAATGTGGCCTCACAATACACCACTACAGGAGCATAGTTTTTCTCTCTAATTCTTTGCAAGTTTTCCCTGGATAAGAGCTTCCACTTTGTTTAATATTTTATAGATTTTTTTTGTCGTGTGATAAGTGTGTGTGTTTTTTTTGTTTAAAATACATTTCAGCCCCTTCTGGATTATGTTCCATTACTACAACCAAACTGCAGAAATAAAACACATGTTTTATCTTTTACTCTGGGAGTGACTTGTTCAGTATTAATATCAACTGAGCTTATACAATAGCATTAGACTTTTCCTGATTTTCCCTGTTTGACTGGGTGCAGATAGATTGGCGTTCCTGCTGTGCAGCTCTTAATATAACGCTGCTAATGCCATTTCATATCCTTCCTCACTGAGTGAAGTGATGACTGTTAAATGTCCTCTGATATTTAATCATTTCTTCCAACTCCAATATCTTAGTATGTCAGTGAGAATGATGAGTTCTGATGCATCTTTTTTAAGTGTCCAGAGCCCCTAGGCTCTTCCAGCTGGTGTTTAATTTCTCTCTCTCTCACTCTCTCCCCACTGTCTCCAATTGTTTTTTACAAATACTGACCTCGAGCACATTTTTGAATTGCTTTCTGTCAAAAGTCTGTCTTTTTTATTACATTAACTATGTTTTCAACAAATGGTTGAAGATTATGGACATGATTTACCCATTGTGCTTCTTGCATTCCTAACAGCAGTTCGGCAAGAACAACTTCCCTTCTGTTTACTAATGGTATCGCTGTCTCTACCTGCAGAATGATATACTGTAAACCAGTATTTCGATGGCTTTGGCTCACTCCCACTTCTCGTTTGAGCTTTTTGTCAACAAAAGCATTTACATCATGAAATGTGGTCTCTCTTCTTGAACAAAACAGACTAAATTCTTGAAATTCCCCAGGAAAGTGATCGAGTTACCCTCTGTATTGTTCAGAGATGGACATTTTTATCACCGTGCTCTTTGCAGAATTAACTTCTACCATGGGCTCACTTCCACCAGCGACAGGGAGCATCATTAACCACAGGACACAGATTTAGATCATTGGCAAAAGAACAGATATGGAGACATTTCTTGTGCATTCTAGCGCTGTCAGAATCCTCAACAGTCCGCCCCGTGGGAGAGGATGATTGTAAGCTGTTGGCAGCATTGTGTTAAGATGTATGTGGGAGGAGCATAAACCAACTGCACCCAGGCAGGCAATTTTGGAAAATCAGGAAATGTCTGATACTATTGTTCAGAGTCCTACAGCACAGAGACAAGCCCTTTGACCGAAACTGATCCATGCTGACCAAAATATCCATCCAGGCTAACTCCATTTCCCTGCACTTCCTTCTAAACCTTTCATATCCATGTATTTGTCCAAATGCCTTTTAAATGTTACTAATGTACCTGCCTCAACCACTTCCGCTGGCAGCTCATTCCATATGTTTACCACCCTCTGCATTAAAAGAAAGTTGCTCTCAGGTTCCCTTTTATTCTTTCCCCTTTAACCTTAACCTGATGCCCTCTAGTCCTCAATTCCCTAACCTGGGAAAAAGACTGAGTGTATTCACTGTATCCATTCTTCTCATGATCTTATACACTTCTATAAGATCCCCCTCAGTCTCCCTGTGCTCTAAAGAAAAAGTCCCAGCTTGTCCCACCTCTCCCTATAACTCAGACCCTTGAGACCTGGCAACATCTTTGTAAATTTCTTCCACACTCTTTCCAGTTTAATAACATCCTTCCTGTAGCATTAACTTTCCAAAATGTAAGACCTCACATGTATCTATATTAAACTCCATTTGCCATTTCTCAGCCCACTTCCCCAGCTGAATAAAGGTCCTGCTGCAATTTCTGATAACCTTCCTCACTGTCCACAATACAGTCTATTTTAGTGTCATAGCAAACTTCCTAAACATGCCTTGTACGTTCTCATCCAAACCATTGATATAGATAGCAAACAGTAATGGACCCAGCACTGACCCCTGAGGCACTCCACTAGTCACAGGCCTCCAGTCCGACAAACATCCTTCCTCTATTACCCTCTGCTTCCTACCATCAAGCCAATTGTGTATCCAGTTTGCCAGCTCCCCCTGGATTCCATGTTATGATGTTCTGACAAGTGCCAATTTCTATTCCAATTTCATATGTTCATATATCTCGCTCTCTTGATCTCTCTCGCACCTCTGTCCTACTGACCCCCACCCCGTGCACAGTGAGCATCCCCAAGCGCTCGCACTCGCCCTCTCAACTCTCTACCTTATTCTCACTTGCTGTCTTTTCTTTTGCTCATCCTTGGCCCCTCTCCCTCCATCTCTTTCTTTCTCTCTCGCTCTCACTCACTCTCTCATTCATCACCCATTTTCTCTCCCCCTTTTCAGTTTCTTTCCCTCACACAGACTTTCCCTGCTCTGTATTGCCACCTGCAGTGTCTGAGACCCTCTCCCTTTTGTGCAGCTTTCTGCCTGCTCTCACTCACCCGCCATGCTGAATGACAGCTTTTTTTTATAATCCCTGAGGAAGAGTTAAATGGTCTTTGTGAACAGAAATATTCCGTGTCCCAGCAGTCGGTCCAACATTCCTCTTAAATTGAGAGCCCAATTAAGTTATCATTGAGTAGTGGAGTTGTTTATTCAGGGTGCCCTTTTGTGGCCCCAAAGGTTTTGGGGGGGATTTCTGTGAAGAATGCTATACAGACAGCCGTGCAGAAATGTGTTAGTCATTCATAAACAGACTGACCTGGGGAAACAACTCGCCTTCTGTCTAGACTGTTCCATTAGTTTTGAATTTGGCGGGCAAAATCTCTTTCCAGTTTCTTTCAATAAGAGTGTTTGTTTGTTCAGTGTTGTGAATGGAGTGCTGGAGTGTGCAACAATCTCCTAAACATTCCCAGGACAGGGGCAGCATGGGGTTAGACACAGAGTCAAGGTCACTTTACACTGTCCCCATCAAACACTCCAGGACAGGGGCAGCAAGTGGTTAGATACAGAGTAAAGTTCTCTCTACGCTGTCTCCATGAAACACAGCAATTACAGCATACAGTTGAATACCAAGTATACCCCCCCCCCCCCTCTAGTATTGCCAAAGAAAAATAATTGAAGCATCAAATTGTAGCCAGCAACCTAAGTGTTTGGGGAGATGGTGTTATCCTGCAGCTTGAGATTAATGTTTGACTTTGTTTTAATTTCCCCTCCTGCTCTTCAGTCCCATTCTAGATAAAGAGACGATCAAAGTGGGAAACTTGCGATTTCATGCCTTCTTAACCCCTGGTCATACAGTGGGTCATGTGATCTACGTCTTGGAGGGGAACCTTCCCAGCATTCCTGCTTGCCTCTTCTCTGGTGACTTGATTTTCCTCTCCGGCTGTGGTACGTACAGGGTCCCACCAGGTGCATCACTCCCTTTCTGCTCATCACGTTCACGATGACTGTGTTTGCAGGTTATTTTTAATTTGCAGAAATATACTTGTGTGGCATTTTATAGCACAGGAACAGACAATGTACCTCACCTCATTTATCCTAGTGTTTGTTCCATACTCCATTTCACTCGTCCTCCCCCTGCCAACCTTATCCCATCCTATTAACAAATATGTTTATGAAGCCAAGGTATACAAGGTTATGGGCCAAGTGCTGAAAAATGTGATTAGAATAGTTAGATGATTTGCTTTTTGACCTGCGAGACTCAATGGGCCAAAGGCTCTTTTTTAGTGGTGTACACCTCAGACTATCCTTCTATTCCTTTCTCTAACATACTTATATCCACTTTCCCCAAAAAATGTATAGAGAAACACAGAATGGTTAGAGCACAGCAGGAGGCTGTTCAGTTTATCCTGTCAGTGCTGGCTCTCTGCAAGTCTCATTCACCTTGTCCTCCACTTTGTGGCTTTTTCCCTGTACCCCAAAGATACTTTTCATTATAATTGCCCATTTACAAACACACTAATACAGTACCCAGATTATATTATTGATTAAATCTACCACCACCACCTTCTCAGGCCACCTTCAATATTTAGATCTTTATCACTGTTACCTTGGAGAAATTCCATGCATTGGCATTTAAAATTTCCAGGATGTGTTGTTTTTAGATAATCTTCACGTATTTAGCTCAACGATCTTCAGCTTGGAGTTTTATTACTTTGCCATTACATTCTGCATATTAAAGGACAATTAAAAGGCAGGTTTTATTTTTAAAACACTGTGGGGAAAACAATGTTTAATATTCAGCAACTTTGTTTTGATTACTAAGAACAGCATTTTCTTTTCTTAAAAAAAAATATTATTTATGTCAACTACTACTTTTGGGAGAGATTTCCAGATCCTCAGTGCTCTCTGGGTAAAGATGTTTCCCCTGTATCCTCTGCTGAATTTATTAGCCACTGCCTTGCATTTGTGATGCCGAGGTGTGCATGTGGCAACATCTCTGTCTACCACACGAAACTCCTTCTCCATCTTAAAACCTCTATCCAGCACCAGAAGGTATCATCTCAGTGTAGGAGTCGACCGTTGAAAACAGATGAGGAGGAATGTCTTCTGAGGGTAGTAAATTTGTGGAATTATTCACTGCAAGGGGCTGCCGATGCTGGGTTGTTACATGTATTCAAGAGAGAGAGAGAGAAACAGACTATTAATCAGTAAGGGAATCAAGGGCTGTGGGGACAAGCAGGAAAGTGGAGCGAGGGTTATCAGATCAGCCATGATCTCATTGAATGGCAGAGCAGACTCGATGGGCCAAATGGCCTACTTCTCCTCCTACATCTTATTGTCCTGTTCAGTTACAATGAACGTTTTATTTTTCCTTTGATTTCAGCCATTATCTAAATGTGGCATTGGCACTCTCTGATTAGAATCCCTACAGTGTGAAAATAGGCTCTTCGGGCTAAATCCACACTGACCCTTTGAAGAGTAACCCACTCAGACCTATTCCCTATCCTATTAACTCCTGACTAATACACCTAACCTATACATCCCTGGACACTATGGGCAATTTATCATGGCAAGTTCACCTAACCAGCACGTCTTTGGACTGTGGGAGGAAACCGGAATACTCCAGAGGAAACCCACGCAAACACGGGGAGAACGTGCAAACTCCACTCAGTCACCTGAGGCTGAAATCGCACCCGGATCCCTGGCACTGTGAAACAGCCGTGCTAATCACTGACCCACCACTCCAGATCAGACAATGGACAACTGCTCCTCTAACAGGCTTGGCTGCAGAAGGTTAGATGAGAAGGGTAGGTTTGGGATGTAGGGGTGAAAAACTATCCAAATGCTGCTCAGTGCAGGTCACGTCACGTTCAACATCCCCTGCCCCACCACAGCTGAACAGCACACTTATCTGGACTCTCTCAGAAACAAAACCGAGGTTAACACTGTGCCTGTGGTGGTAGAACAGGGTCTGTGACTGGAGAGCTCCATACAGTCAGCCATCACTGAAAGCCCAAGACACATTGGTGCCTTTGAGGGAGACCAATCAGAGTTGGACTGGAGTAAGTTTTTTTTTAATTTGTTCATTCATGGGATGAGGTCATCACTGGCTAAGCAGCATTTATTGGAGCAGGAGAATTGGGAGTTTCCGGCAAAAGCCCTTCCTGATGAAGGGCCTTTGCCCAAAATGTCGATTCTCCTGCTGCTCGGATGCTGCCTGACCTGCTGTGCTTTTCCAGCACCACTCAACTCTGACCTCCAGCATCTGCAGTCCTCACTTTCTCCTAAGCAGCATTTATTACCCATCCCTAATTATCCAGAGAGCTGTTAAGAGTCAACCACGTTGCTGTGGGTCTGGGGTCACTCAGGTAAAGTTGGTAGTTTCCTTCCCTAAAGAACATTAGTGAACCAGATAGGTTTTTCCAACAATTGATAATGGATTCATGGTTGTCGTTTGACGCTTAGTTCCAGATTTTTTAATTCAAATTCCACTACCTGGAGGCATCTTTAATTAGCTTAAGAGATCAACTCATGGATGTAGATTTAGAGTCATAGAGATGTACAGCATGGAAACAGACCCTTCGGTCCAACCCGTCCGTACCGATCAGATATCCCAACCCAATCTAGTCCCACCTCCCAGCACCCGGCCCATATCCCTCCAAACCCTTCCCATTCATATACCCATGCAAATGCCTCTTAAATGTTGCAATTGTACCAGCCTCCACCACTTCCTCTGGCAGCTCATTCCATACACGTACCACCCTCTGCGTGAAAAAGTTGCCCCTGGGGTCTCTTTTATATCTTTCCCCTCTCACCTTAAACCTATGCCCCCAAGTTCTGGACTCCCCGATCCCAGGGAAAAGACTTTGTCTATTTATCCTATCAATGCCCCTCATCATTTTGTAAACCTCTATAAGGTCACCCCTCCGCCTCCAACACTCCAGGGAAAACGACCCCAGCCTGTTCAGCCTCTGCCTCTCACTCAAATCCTCCAATCCTGGCAACATCCTTGTAAATATTTTCTGAATCCTTTCAAGTTTCACAACATCTTTCCGATAGGAAGGAGACCAGAATTGCACGCAATATGGCCTAATCAATGTCCTGTACAGCTGCAACATGACCTCCCAACTCCTGTACTCAATACTCTGACCAATAAAGGAAAGCATACGAAACGCCGCCTTCACTATTCTATCTACCTGCGACTCCACTCTCAAGGAGCTATGAACCTGCACTCCAAGGTCTCTTTGTTCAGCAACACTCCCTAGGACCTTACCATTAAGTGTATAAGTCCTGCTAAGATTTGCTTTCCCAAAATGCAGCACCTCGTATTTATCTGAATTGCCACTTTTCAGCCTATTGGCTTATCTGGTCAAGATCCTGTTGTAATCTGAGGTAACCCTCTTCACTGTCCA
>NC_057716.1:104421071-104424566 GCF_004010195.1 Chiloscyllium plagiosum
TCTTTGTTACTTCTTCAAAAAACTCAATCAAGTTTGTGAGACGTGATATCCCATGCACAAAGCCATGCTGATTATCCCTGATCAGTCCTTGTCTTTCCAAATACATGTACATCCTGTCCCTCAGGATTCCCTCCAACAACTTGCCCACCACTGAGGTCAGGCTCACCGGTCTATAATTCCCTGGCTTGTCTTTACCAACCTTCTTAAACAGTGGCACCACGTTTGCCAGCCTCCAGTCTTCCGGCACCTCGCCTGTGACTATCGATGATACAAATATCTAGAAAGATTAGGTGAGATGAGCAAAGGCTCCCACCCCCAAAGAGGGTGGTTGGTGTCTGGTACTCTGCCTGTGAAAGGGTTTTGGAGGAAGAAACCCTCAACTCGCCTGTAGGGTGTCTGGCGATAACCCTCTGTTACAGACTGAATACTGGAAAGCAGGTTGGGTAACTGGTTAAGCAGGTTGGGTAACTGGTTTAACAGTTGATACAAGTGCAGGATGTGGCCCCTTCCTGAGCTGTAAACACACCCTAATTCTATGTGGACATCATATGTCAAGGCATAGTTGGTGACAAGCACTTCTTCAGTCTCCCTAAGTGATGAATTGGCAAAAGTTTGGATTCTGTTTTATGTTTGAAAAGATTAAAAGGATTGGATGGAATCTGATTCCTGATGAAGGGCTCCTGCCCAAAACATTGATTTTCCTGCTCCTTGGATGCTGCCTGACCTGCTGTGCTTTTCCAGCACCACTCTAATCTCAATAAGAGTGTTGCCCCCAGGTGGCTGAACTTTGCATTGGTGAAACAAGGCTGTTAATTTAAAATTTAAACAACTTTTAGGATTAAGATTGAGTGGTTTTGGTTGTTGCCTTTTTGGATTGTAGAAGCATGGTCCTGGGGCTGTTGAAAATGAGAAAATAGGACTGTGCAGGGAAGCAGTGGTGTAGGGTTAATGTTACCGGACTAGTTATCCAAAACCCCAGGCTATTGTTCTAAAGGCATGGCTTTGAATCCCACCATGAAAGTTGAATTCAATAAGAAGTCAGTCTGGAAGTAAAAGCTAGCCCAATGGTGACCATGTAACCATTGCAGATTATATTAATAATCCTTGTGGTTCACTAATGTCATTTAAGGAAGGAAATCTACCATTCTCACTCAGCTGGCTTACCAGTTATTCTAGAAATGTGGTTGATGCATGACTGTCTCCTGGATGATTAGGGATGGGTAATAAATGCAGGTCTAGTTAGCAATGCTGACATCCCGTGACAAAACCAAAAAAAAAAGCACCATTTGGCCGATCGAGTATCCTTCATGGTAGCTGATCCACTATCTCAATGCCATATTCCACTCTCCCCATACCCCTAGATATCTTTAGTGTCTAGAAGTCTACCTATTTACTTGTTAAGTTTATTCAGCGACTTGGTCTCTACAGCCTTCTGTGACAGAGAATTCTGCAGGTTCAATGCTCTGAGTGAAGATATTCCTCATTCCAGTCTGAAATGCTCTAGCATCTACCTTGACATTGTGCACTGTGACCCTTCTCTGTATTTTATTTTTGTTTTCTCCTTACTTTGTTAAACGGGTGAGGTTACATTTTTAAAAATGGGGGCAGTGTGGTGGCTTAGTGCTATTGTTGCCTCATAGGACGATGGACCCCAAGTTTGATTTTAGCCTTGGGTGAACCGACTGGGTTTCCTCCGGGTGCTCCGGTTTCCTCCCACAGTCTGAAGATGTGCAGGTTAGGAGGATTGGCCATGCTAAATTGTCTCTTAGTGTGTAGAGTTTTGCAGGCTAGGTGACTGATAAAGACAAGCATGCTGTATGCTTTCTTTACCACCTTAATTCCTTGTATTGTCGCTTTCAGGGAGTTGTAGACTTCCAACCCACGATCCCTCTGTATCTCAGTGCTCCGAAGGATCCTATCATTTACTGTGTACTTTCCTCTTGCATTTGACCTCCCAAAATGCATCACCTCACACTTGTCAACCTGCCTTTTTTCCACCTAAATTTTCCAACTCATCTCTATCCTGCTGTGTCTGCCCTCACTGTTCCACAACTCCATCAATTTTCATGTCATCCACAAACTTACTAATCAGACCCCCTAAGTTTTCATCCTCATTACTTACATGTATTGTAAACAGTAGAGGTCCGATCACTGACCCTTGCAAAACCGACTGGTCACAGACCTCTGGTCAGAAAAGCAGATGCACCATAACTGTGCGCTCTGTTTTCTGCTAGCAAGACCATTCTGTATCCAATGGATCCCATGTGACTTAACCTTCTGGACCAGCCTACCAAGATGGACCTTGTCAAATGCAACCACTGCCCTACCCTCATCAATCGTGATGTGGAGGTGCCAGTGTTGGACTGGGCTGTACAAAGTTAAAAATCACACAATACCATGTT
The DNA here is from genome assembly GCF_004010195.1 of Chiloscyllium plagiosum. Taxonomy (NCBI): domain Eukaryota; kingdom Metazoa; phylum Chordata; class Chondrichthyes; order Orectolobiformes; family Hemiscylliidae; genus Chiloscyllium; species Chiloscyllium plagiosum. The sequence continues at coordinate 104,423,474 of NC_057716.1, forward strand.
ATAGTCCAACAGGTTTATTTGGAAGCATTAGCTTTCAGAGCGCTGCTCCTTCATTAGGTGGTTCTGGAGTACAAGATCATAAGACACAGAATTTATAGGAAAGGTTTATGGTGTGATACAACTGAAATGATATATTGGAAAAAAACCTGGATTGTTTGTTACGTCTCTTATCGTTTAGAATGGCCATGTTGATTTCAGTTCTTTCATATGTAAATCCCAGAACTTTTTTTTATTAAGTTACATTCTCAAGTGAACTTTAACAATAGGTGCCATGTCAGCCCAGGTAATGCATTGAAGGTGGGAAGTGCCGGGTGAGGCTGTCTGTGCCCCAATGTTCAGACTGGTTCTATTTCTAAAAAAGGGATTTACAGACTCTTGCATGGATTCATGCAATTTTTGAGCAAAATAAAATGTAATTCTGCAAGCACAAAGTCACCCCACAAACTTGTGTATGTGTGCATGTGGGTGGGTGTGTGAGTGTCTGAGAGAGTATGTGTTTGTGTGGGAGTGTAAAGGCGTATAAGTCTGTGAGAGGGTGCATGTGAGGTGTGAATCTGGGGGGTGCATATGTGTGAGCATATGAGAGACGGTCTGCAGGAGTGTGTGCACGCTTGTGCTTGTGTGAGAGATTGTGTAGCACACACACATAGTCTCTCTGACGGTCACACCCACCCACATGCACACACATACAAATTTGTGGGGTGAATTTGTTCTTGCAGAATTACATTATTATCTTGCTCAAAAATCTGAGTTGACATGGCACCTATTGTTGAAGTTCATTTGAGAATGTAACTTCTAAAAAAAGTTCTGGGATCTACATATGTAAGAATTGAAACCAACATGGTCATTCTAAAAGATGAGAGACTTAACAAACAATCCAGATCTTTTTCAATATATAATTTCAGTTACATCACATTGTAAACTTTTGCTATAAATTCTGTTTCTTCCGATCTTATACTCCACAGCCACCTGATGAAGGGGTAGTTCTTCCAAATAAACTTGTTGGACTGTAACCTGGTGTTGTGATTTGTTTTTTTAACCTTATCAACCACCTTTGTCACTTCCTTAAAAATCTCAATCAGATTTGTGAGAC
>NC_057716.1:104424915-104443642 GCF_004010195.1 Chiloscyllium plagiosum
TGGGTTTCCTCCGGGTGCTCTGGTTTCCTCCCACAGTCCAAAAATGTGCAGGTCAGGTGAATTGGCCATGTTAAATTGCCCGTAGTGTTAGGTGAAGGGGTAAATGTAGGGGAATGGGTCTGGATCGGTTGCTCTCCGGAGGGTCGGTGTGGACTTGTTGGGTCGAAGGGCCTGTTTCCAAACTGTAAGTTCACTTGCCGCTCCACCTGCAACCAACCCGTGTGATCTGAGAGAAGCAGCAGGTAGACATGCTTCCTGTAGACATAGAGAAGTGACACCTATGATCTCCCACACCTCGCAGGAAGAGACAACCACTCACCTAATTGCCATTACTAGCCCTCTAGTAACAGTTGGATTAAAAGAAAGAAAGTATCTCAACCTTGTTGTACCTTAATGCTGCTTGTGCTCTTCAGCAAAGCCTGACGCTCATCAAAGCCCACACTTTGACCTCACAGCCCCTCTCTAAAATATCCATACCCACTCAAGCTTGCCCCCCTTTTATATTTTGCAGATAGGCACGTCAAGCTGTTCCCAGAATCCTCCTCCATCATTTCTCACTACTGCCCTCTGTTGGTTACTCTGTTTCCTGCTGAGCATGGACCCTCCATAATCCCCTTCTCAGTTGTGGGAGCAAGCCAGTTCCTCCTAGAATTCTCCTCAGTTGCTTTTCGCTACCATCTTCTGTTTTATCAATTCTGTTTCAGATTTTAAGAGGCCTACATTTGTCTTCACTAGTACCATATCTTTCCATGTCATAGATATTTTCCCTAAGCAAAAAAAAATCAATTCCTGATGCTTCTTACTGGAAGTAGCCTATAGCTCTTCGGTGTTTATTCTGCCTGCTTGTAAAACTCTCCAAATGCAAACAAATGCCCTTTAGCACTTACAGATTCATAGAGTCATTGAGATGTACAGCACGGAAACAACAGACCTTTCAGTCTAACCCGTCCATGCCGACCAGATATCCCAACCCAATCTAGTCCCACCTGCCAGCACCTGGCCCATATCCCTCCAAACCCTTCCTATTCATATACCCATCCAGGAACTATTTCTCTCACACTGCTTTCAAACAATTATGGCTCCAAACGTACAGTCAAGTTAATCTTTAAACTCCCTCACATAAATAAACCAAAACCCACTAGTTCAAAAACCAAACTGTAAAATAAATGATTTTTTTTAAAAGGACCTCACACCTTATCACAAAGCTTTTGTGCTTTTATATTTCTTGCAAGTTTACTCTTATACACTCTTTTTCTATTCCTAATCAATCTCTTGGTCTGCCTGCACTGAATTATAAACTGCTCCCAGTCCTCGGGCTTGTCACTTGTCCCAGCAATTTTGTGACTCATCATTAGATCATAGGATCTAATACAATTTCCTTTGTTAACCAAGGTTGGGCCATCTTTGCTGTTGTGTTCTTTCATCCAAAAGGATTGTAGAATTGTTGCAATAGATACATTTATTCCTTAAATATTAACCATTACCTATTAAAATAAAATGTGTTTATTTTAATGAAGTTGCCCAGTCTGTTGAAACCAACTTGCCTCTCATACCTCCTTAGTTTTACTTAGGTTTTGACCTGACTATAATTTTGAAGAGTTTTATCCCAATGAAGAATTCCATCTTGTTGTGGTCACTGCTTTCTCAAAGACGTTTTGTAACAAAATTCATTAATTAATGTCTGGCAGCATCTATTGAGAGTGGCCCTTCTTCAGAAAGATTAACTCTGCTTTTTCTCAACAGGGGCTGCCAAACCTGTGTTAATTAATAATTTTGTTGAGAGGTCTTTTACTAAAAAGTGACCATGAAATGATAGGATTCTTCATTGGGATAGAACACTCCAAAACTGTAGTCTAGTGGCCCTGCTTTCTCTCCACAGATGCTGCCAAACTTGCAAAGTTGCTTGAGCACTAATTTGTTCTTGTTTCAGATTTCCAGCATCCACAGTACTTTGTTTATATTACCTATATTAGCTCCTTCTCATTGAACAAAACTAAATATAGAACAGCCTATTCTCTGGTTAATTCTGCATCATGTTGATCTAAAAGGCCATATTGAATACCGTCCAGGAATTGTCATTTATGTAAATTATTTGGTTGTGAATATGAGGCATGGTTGGTAAATTTGCAGATGACACTAAAATTGAAGGTGTAATGGACACCGAAGAATGTTATCTCACATTATAACAGGACCTTGATCAGATGGCCCAATGGGCCAAGGAATGGCAGGTGGAGTTCAATTTAGACAAATGCGAGGTGCTACGTTTTGGAAAGGCACATCAGGGCAGGGTTTATACACTTAATGGTTAAGGGCCTGGGGAGTGTTGCTGAACAAAGAGACCTTGGGGTTCCTTGAAAGCGGAGTCACAATTAGACAGGGTAGTGAAGAATACATGCGTATGCTTTCCTTTATTGGTCAGAGCATTGAGTATATAATTTGGGTTGTCATGTTACGGCTGTACAGGACATTGATCAGACCATTCTTGAAATACTGTAAACAGTTCTGGTCTCCCTACTATAGGAGAGTTGTTGAGCAACTTGGAAGGTTTAGCAAAGATTTGCAAGGATGTTGCTAGAGTTGGAGGGTGTGAGCTACAGGGGGAGGCTGAATAGGCTGGGTCTATTTTTGCTGGAGTGTCGAAGGCTAAGGGGTGACATTATAGAGGTTTATAAAATCATGAGGGGCATGGATAGAATGAATAGACATGGTCTTTTTCCTGGGGTGGGGGAGTAGAGGACTTAGGTTTAGGGTGAGAGGGGAAAGATCTAAAAGGGACTTAAGGAGCAACTTTTTCACACAGAGGGTAGTATGTATATGGAATGAACTGTAAGAGGAAACGGTGGAGGTGCAATTACAACATTTAAAAGTCAACTGGATGGCTAAATGAATAGGAAGGGTTTAGAGGGATATGGGCCTAATGCTGAAAAATGGGACTAGATTAATTTAGGATTTCTGGTCAGCATGAACGAGTTGAATCGAAGGGTCTGTTTCTGTGCTGTACAGCTCTACGACTCCATGACTCGAATTCATCCATCACAGTATCATTGCTAACATGATTTGTCAAGTCTGTATGTAGATTAAAACCACCCAAAATTACTAGGGCATCCCTGTTGCATATATCTCTAATTTCCTGTTTAATGCTCTGGACTATTCCTATGTTCCGATCCCTTACCTTACTGTTACTATTTGAGTCCTATCGACAACTCCCACTTGTGCTTTCCACCCTTGTTGCTTCCTAGCTCCATCTAGACTGATTCCACATCTAGATATCATTTCTCACTGTGTGGCATTTATTTCAACTTTCTCACTAACCACACCACATTTTCTTTGCTTGTCTTTCCCAAAGATTGTCTTCATAATTGCAATCATATTGTATCAGTGAAAAACGATATACGCTGTTAATTTCTCTGTTTTATTAAGGCCGCAGAAACACCTGCCTATTCCACTTGAATATCTGCCTATGAGTTTAATGGGAAATGGATGCACAATGCAGCTATCTCTTCACTTGAAGCGTGGTTAGGGATGAGCTGCTGTTCTTGCCGTGCTAGCGGTGAGAGTGTGCAAATCGCCCAGCAACTTGTAGCAATTCATAACTGACGAGGGGTCTCCCCTTTGCATGGTGGCAATGTCACTGATCTAGCTACCTGGAAATCCAAGCTAATGCACTGTCGGCATGGGTTCAAAACCCACCACAGTAACTGGTGGAAATTAAATTCAGTTAATGCATCTGCAATATAAGGGTGGTCTCTTTAATGGGGACCACAAAATCATGTCAATTGCTTGTAAAACGTTGCCGGTTTACTAATGTCCTTTTAGAGAAGGAAATCTACCATCCTTAGCCGGTCTGGCCTACATGTGCCTCCAGACTGTGAGCAATGTGATTATCTTATAATTGCCCTCTGAATTCACCCATCAAGTCACTCAGTTCAAGGCCAGCACATCCCACGAAAGAGTAAACAGAAAAAAATTGGTTGGACAATTTACCCGTTAATAAGAGCGATCACCATTGACAGCATCATTTTGGCAGCAAGTCCTAAGCTGATGTACACCAACTACTGACAGGAAAAGGGTCATGTAAGTTTACCCTGTTCCCCAAAACCCATGTGAATTGTTAGGTTGCCTATTTCCAAATGGGAAGTTTGGACATTTCTGCACAGTGTAAGGAGACCCACCATTCAGGTATTAAACTCCAGTTAAAGCTGACCCAGCTTTAGTATGTACCGTCTTTGTCTTTTCTGCCTTCCTGTGAAGCCCACTGGCTGTTGTATATTTTCTGTAAACCTAGGTCGTATTTTTGAGGGGAGCTCCTCGTTGATGCTGTCCTCGCTGGACATTGTGGCTGCACTGGGGGATGAGACGCTGCTATGGCCAGGTAACTGGAATTAAAAGCACAGAAGTATGTTCAACGATTTCAATCAAGGAGAGTGTTCGATGAATTTGCTAGCATGTTTCCAGAAAGCATCATGAAGGTGCCACATCAAAAGGTTATTACATAAGTCAGGAGTTTACAGATGTTTTTCCGATTGGAGAGACATAAGTGGAGTACCTCAAGCATCAGTGCTAGGGCCTCCATTATTTTCTGTCTATTGATGACATAGAGGGATAGAGGAGGGAAGAGTGTAATGTATCCGAATTTGCAGTTGATGTAAAAATAGATGGGAGGGCATAATGAGGGTGTAAAGAATCACAATGGAGTAACTGCCTCCTTATTTAATAATACAACATCACACTTCCATTATACCCTCCCCTCTCTTGCCTGAGGATACCATACCCTGGAATGTCAAGTTGCTAGCCCTGCCTGCACTCAACCTAACGAGCCCTACTCTTCCCCAGTTACCCTCCTCCCCTTAATATCTTAGAATAGAATCCTGCAATTTCTTGGGATTGTCCCAAATTTTATCCACCAGCGTTTTCTCATGCCTTCTCTTTGCCTTCCTAATTGCCTTTTAAGAACCTCCTGCACTTTCTATACTCCACTAGGGCCTCTGTTAATTTGCTCCTTTGTAGCTGTTAAATGTCTTCCTTTGTTCTTATCCAGACTTCATTAAGCCTAGACATCCATGGTTCTCTGAGCTTGTTTCTCCTCTGTCACCCTAGAGGGAACATGCTGGCTTTACTCTCCCCATTTCCTTTTTGAGTGCTGAACTCCCCGCCCATCCCCCAATGTTCTGCTGTAGAGTTTCCCACAGGTAGCTGTTTCCTGTTCTACTTTGGCCAGATCCTGCCTTATTTCAATAAAATCTACTGTTTCCCCCAGTCAAATCATTTTTTACTATTACTAAAATGCTCACCCATTGTCATCTTGGCCAGCTTTCATAGAATCCCTATAGTATGGGAGCAGGCCTTTTGGCCCATCGAGTCCACACCACCCTCCGAAGAGCATCCTACTCAAATCTACCCTTGCATTTCCCAAAGCTAATCCACCTAACCTACAGATCCCTGAACACAACAGGCAATTTCCCATGGCCAATCCACCCTAACCTGCACATCTTTGGCGTGTGGGAGGAAACTCGCACAGCCATTGAAAAATGTGCAGGCTCCACACAGACAGTCGGCCAAGGCTGGAATCAAACCCGGGTCACTGTGAGGCAGCCGTGCTAACCACTGAGTCATTGTGCCACCCCATCTGTTCTGGGGCTTTGTTCCTTAGAATTACATACAGCCCTGCACCTACCCTTGTTAGAACTTCTGCATGTTGACATAAATAGCCTTCTTGAATGCTATCCCAAATGATGCTGGGAAAGTTGAAATCCTCCAATATAATTATCCAATTAGATAAACATTAGATTATCAATTGGATAAACACATGGATGAAAATGGAATAGTGTAGGTTAGATGGTCTTCAGATTGGTTTTGCAGGTTGGTGCAACATCGAGGGGCGAAGGGCCTGTTCTGCACTGTAATGTTCTATTTTCTAATTGCTGTTTTTACACACATTATCCATGTATCTGCTCGTCCATTGTCTGCTGATGTTTTGAGGGTCTATAATACATTCCCAACAGTGTGATTGCCCCCTTTATATTTCTAAATTCTACTCTCATTGCCTCATTTGAAGACCCTTCCAAGAATTATTTTCTCCGTATGGTAGTAACTGACTTTTGAATTAATAATGCAAAGCTCCCACCTCTTTTACACCCTCCCTTTTCTGGCTGAAGATCCTGTACCCTGGAATGTTGAGTTGCAAATTCTGTCCCTCCCTCAACTATGTCTATGTGATGGCAACACTATCACAATTGTTAAGTATCAAATGTCAATCTATACACAACTCGCCTGTCTTTCCTGTAATACTCCTCGCACTAAAGTAGAGGCTACGTGGCCTTCCCTTACTCTGATGAATTACAACATGCTGAACTCTGACCCGATTTGATTACTATACTATGCTGTGTCTCTACCATACAAATGCTGGGTGTCCCCACCCTCTGCCTAACTAATTTAAGCTCCACCCCAAAGTGAAACCAAACCCCACCCACAAGCATGTTGCTCCCATTCTGGCTCAGGTGTAGACCATCCTAATTCTAGTCCTAGTGATTCAGGAATCTAAAACCCTCCCACCGACACCAACTCTTGAGCCACGCATTCATCTGCCCTGTTCCTCTCTTTCTGTACTCAATAGCATGTAAATAGTAAATAGATCATTGAAATCTGAGTTGATGGCTGTGAGGAGCTAGAAGAGAAGTTGAGGTCTGGGGATCTTACATAACGTGGGGTACAATTGAGGGGCTGAGTGGCCTAATCCTCCTGTTTCTTGTTTTTCTGCTCCTTAATTTCTTCATTTCGAGGTCACCATCACTGAGACCAGCTTTCAATTCCAGATTTAGTTAAACAGATTTAAATTCCAGATTTAAAAGGAGGAAGACAGACAAAGGCAGTGACCACATGGTCAGACAAAGAAATCTACGCTGCTGTCTGACACAGCATTAAATCTGCACAGTTACTGCCTTAGTTATTTGAGTTCAAATATCTCTGGACATCAGAGTGCATCTAGGAAAAATTTAACAAACAGCGAAATTTACAGCTGACCTTGGAGGAACCTGTGTTGGGAGAGCCCACAGCACAGGAACAGATAAGTTCATAGGTTTTAAGTGTAACCCTGCTGTAGAGTGGGTTCTTTCTTGATTATGTTTTATTGAGATCTGTATCTTGATTAGATGTTTAAAATATAAACCATCAATGTTAAGTTAGCCTGGCGCAGTGTTTCCTTAGAGCAGTAAGACGGTGCTACTTTCTGGGTCTGTAGATTATGAAGGAGCAAAGGTGGTCTTTAGTAGAGCGATGTGTTCCTCCTGTCGGATTTGAGAGTTTCCATTTTACTGATGATCATGTCTGCAGGAAGTTTCTTTGGTTGCAAATCCTATCAGATCATATGGATCGGTTGGAGTGTCAGTTAGAGGCAGTGAGGAATTTACAGGGGTTAGGGGGTGTGATGGATGGCAGTTTTAGGAAGGGAGATATGCCGCAGATAAAGTCAGGTAGATAGTTAACTCCAGAAAAGGTAGGAGGGGTGTGCAGGAGTCCGCTGTGGCTATCCCCATTTCAAATAAGTAGGCTGTTTTGGAAAATGCAGAGGGTGATGGACTCTCAGGGGAATGTAGCATGAACAGCCAAGTTGCTAGTATTGAGATTGGCTCTAATGAAATGAGGGGTACTTTGGGTTCCAAGCGATCGATTGTGATAGGGCACTGTCTAGTCTGAGGCACAGACAGACGTTTCTGTGCCCAGCAGCGAAAAATCAGAATGTGTTGCCTCCCTGGTGCCAGGATCAGGGATGTCTCTGAGGTTGCAGAATGCTCTCAAAAGGGAGAGGGACCACAGGAGGTCATTGTACACGTTGTAACTAACAACAGAAAGGGAAAAAGATGAGATTCTGAAGGGAGAGTGTAGAAAGTTAGGCAGGATTTTAAAAAGGAGGTCCTCGAGAGTAGTAATATCTGGATTACTCCCGGTGCTACAAGCTAGTGAGGGTAGGAATAGGAAGAGAGCAGATGAATGCATGGCTGAGGAGCTGGTGTATGGGAGAAAGGTTCACATTTTTGGATTATTGGACTCTCTTCTGGGGTAGAAGTGACCAGTACAAGAAGGACGGCTTGCACCTGAATTGGAAGGGGACTAATACACTAGCAGGGATATTTGCTAGAGCTGCTCAGGAGGATTTAAACTAGTAAGGTGGGGGGGGGACCCAGGGAGATAGTGAGGAAAGAGATCAATCTGAGACTGGTACAGTTGGGAAAAGGAGCAAGTTAAACAGTCAGGAACAAAACAGAGAATGAAGTAGGACTGATAAATAAAACTGCATTAATTTCAATGCAATGTTTCGAAACATGGAACTGCGATATCATAGCAATTACAGAGATATGGCTCAGAGATGTACAACTGGCAGTTTAATGTTCAAGGAAATAAATACTATAGGAAGGACGAAGAGGGGCAAGAGAGGAGCGGGAGTGGCATTTTTGATAAGGGATCGCATAATGGTCATACCGAGGGAGGATATTCCTGAGAATACATTCAGAGAGGTTATTTGGGTGGAACTGAAAAATAAGAAAGGGATGATCACCTATTGGATTTATATTATAGACTCTAAAAAGAATACAGAGACCCGAAGTTATCGGTAAGTGTAATACGGTGGTTATGGTAGGAGATTTTAACTTTCCAAAACATAGACTGGGACTGCCATAGAGTTGAGGGTTCAGATGGAGAGGAATTTGTTAAGAGTGTACAAGAAATCTTTCTGAATAAGTATGGGGATGTACCTACAAGAGAAGGTGCAAAACCTGACTTACTCTTAGGAAATAAGGCAGGGCAGGTGATTGAAGTGTCAGTGGGAGAGCATTTTGCGGCTAGCGACATAGAGTCATAGAGATGTACAGCACAGAAACAGACCCTTCGGTCCAACCCGTCATGCCGACCAGATATCCCAATCTAGTCCCACTTGCCAGCACCTGGCCTGTATCCCTCCAAACCCTTCCTATTCATATACCCATCCAAATGCCTCTTAAATCTTGCAATTGTACCAGCCTCCACCACATTCTCTGGCAGCTCATTCCATACCTGTACCACCCTCTGCGTGAAAAAGCTGCCCCTTAGGTCTCTTTTATATCTTTCCCCTCTCACACAGCTGCAACATGACCTCCCAACTCCTGTACTCAATACTCTGACCAATAAAAGAAAGCATACCAAACGCCACCTTCACTATCCTATCTACCTGCGACTCCACTTTCAAGGAGCTATGAACCTGCACTCCAAGGTCTCTTTGTTCAGCAACACTCCCTAGGACTTTACCATTAAGTGTATAAGTCCTGCTAAGATTTGCTTTTCCAAAATGCAGCACCTCGCATTTATCTGAATTTTACACCATCTGCCACTTCTCAGCCCATAGGATCTTGACCAGATGGGCCAGTTGTAATCTGAGGTAACCCTCTTCGCTGTCCACTACACCTCCAGCTTACTAACTGTACTTCTTATGCTCACATCCAAATCGTTTATGTAAATGACAAAAAGTAGAGGACCCAGCACCGATTCTTGTGGCACGCCACTGATCACAGGCCTCCAGTCTGAAAAACAACCCTCCGCCACCACCCTCTGTCTTCTACCTTTGAGCCAGTTCTGAATCCAAATGGCTAGTTCTCCCTGTATTCCGTGAGATCTAACCTTGCTCACCAGTATCCCATGGGGAACCTTGTCGAATGCCTTACTGAAGTCCATATAGATTACATCTACCGCTCTGCCCTCATCAATCCTCTTTGTTACTTCTTCAAAAACTCAATCAAGTTTGTGAGATATGATTTCTGACGCACAAAGCTGTGTTGACTATCCCTCATCAGTCCTTGCCTTTTCAAATACATGTACGTCCTGTACCTTAGGATTCCCTCCAACATCTTGCCCACCACTGAGGTCAGGCTCACCGGTCTCTCGTTCCCTGGCTTGTCCTTACCACCCTTCTTAAAACAGTGGCACCACGTTAGCCAACCTCCAGTCTTCCGGCACCTCACCTGTGGCTATTGATTATACAAATATCTCAGTAAGGGGCCCAGCAATCACTTCTCTAGCTTCCCACAGACTTCTAGGAGACAACTGATCAAATCCTGGGGATTTATCCATCTTTATGCATTTCAAGACATCTAGCACTTCCTCCTGTGTAATATGGACATTTTTCAAGAGGCCACCATCCATGTCACTATATCTTCCATGTCCTTTTCCACAATAAATGCTGATGCTAAATTCTCATTTAGTATCTCCCCCCATCTCCTGCAGCTCCACACAAAGGCCTATTGAAGGGTCCTATTCTCTCCCCAGTTACCCTTTTGTCCTTAAAATATATAGAATCCTTTTGGATTCTTCTTAACCCTGTTTGCCAAAGCTATCTCATGTCCCCTTGTGGCCCTCCTTATTTCCCTCTTAGGTATACTCCTACTGCCTTTATACTCTTCTAAGGATTCACCTGATCTATTCTGTCTATACCTGACATATGCTTTCCTTTTCTTAACCAAACCCTCAATTTCTCTAGTCATCCAGCATTCCCTACACATACCAGCCTTTAAAATAGTTTTTAAATAGTGATGGGCAAGGATAGATCGGATCTAAAAGTTGAAGTTCTAAATGGGAGAAAGACCAAATTTGATGGTATTAGGCAAGTACTTTCAAAAGCTGATTGGGGCAGTTGTTCGCAGGGAAAGGGATGGCTGGAAAACGGGAAGCCTCCAGAAATGAGATAATGAGTCCAGCGACAGTATGTTCCTGTCAGGGTGAAAGGAAAGGCTGGTAGGTATAGGGAATGCTGGATGACTAAAGAAATTGAGGGTTTGGTTAAGAAAAAGAAGGAAGCAAATGTCAGGTATAGACAGAATAGATCGGGTGAATCCTTAGATCGAGTATAAAGGCAGTAGGAGTATACTTAAGAGGGAAATCAGGAGGGCAAAAAGGGGACATGAGATAGCTTTGGCAAATAGGGTTAAGGAGAATCCAAAGGATTCTATAAATACATTAAGGACAAAGGGGTAACTAGGGACAGAATAGGGCCCCTCAAAGATCAGCAAGGCAACCCATGCGTGGAACTGCAGGAAATGGGGGAGATACTAAATGAGTATTTTGCATCAGTGTTTACTGTGGAAAAGGACATGGAAGATCTAGAATGTGTGAAAGTAGATGGTGACATCTTGAAAAATGTCCATATTACACAGGAGGAAGTGCTGGATGTCTTGAAACGGATAAAAGTGGATAAATCCCAGGACCTGATCAGGTGTGCCCTAGAATTCTGTTGGAAGCTAGGGAAGTGATTACTGGGTCTCTGACTATCGATGATACAAATATCTCCGTAACAGGTGATGTGCCAGAAGACTGGAGGTTGGCTAACATGGTGCCACTATTTAAGAAAGATGGTAAGGACAAGCCAGAGAATTGTAGACCAGTGAGCCTGACCTCGGTGGTGGGCAAGTTGTTGGAGGGAATCCTGAGGGACAGGATGTACCTGTATTTGGAAACGCAAGGACTGATTAGGGATAGTCAACGTGGCTTTGTGCGTGGGAAATCATGTCTCGAACTTGAATGAGTTTTTTTTTTTGAAAAAGTACCAAAGAGGATTGATGAGGCAGAGTGGAGGATGATGAGAGCAGAGCGGTGGACGTGATCAATATGGACTTCAGTAAGGCGTTCGACAAGGTTCCCCGTGGGAGGCTGGTGAGCAAGGTTAGATCTCATGGAATACAAGAAGAACTAGCCATTTGGATACAGAACTGGCTCGAAGCTAGAAGACAGAGGGTGGTGGTGGTGGTGGAGGGTTGCCTTTCAGACTGGAGGCCTGTGACCAGTGGGGTGCCACAAGGATCTGCTTTAATGCATATTTCTTCAACGTGTATTGGCTTTAACGCGATTGAAGAATTTAGACTGGTCTTTGTAGAATGCAAGCCTCCTTACCTGTATTAACTATAAAGCGATTCCAGACCCATTAGTTTAAATGTCGCAGCTATTGCACGATTTTCTTATAACACGAGATTGGAAGTATATCAGGTTATATCAGAACCGACTGTACCAGTCCTTTACACTGAAATCAGAGACCACCAAATTGATAATAGAATCTGAAATGAGAATTCATCTTTCCATTTCTAGGCCATGAATATGCACAAGATAACCTGATGTTTGCTGCTTCAGTTGAACCAAACAATCCTGCTATCTTCAACAAACTTGACTGGGTACTACACCAGAGGCACGAGAAACATTGCACAGTGAGTAACAGTATGAATACCGTCCACACCACAGAATAGGCTGTGCTCTTCAGAAGCCTCCTCACTCCCTCACCTTAACCTATTAGTATCTTCCGTTCCTTTCCCCTTCAATCTGATTCCCCTTTAAATGTGTCCATGTTTCAGCATTAGCTCCCTCCACCACCAACCCAGTCGCAGCAGTGTGTCCCATTTACAAGTTGCTCTGCAGCAATTCAGTGGGACTCATTAGACAGTACCTTCCAAAACTACGACCGCATTCATCTAGAAGGACAAGAACTGCAGATATATGGGACTGGCATTCTCTGCAAGTTCCCCTTCAAGCCAATCACCACCCTGGCTTAGATATCAATCACTGTTCCTTTGGTGTTAGTGAGTCATGTCTCCCAGACAGCATAGTGGGTCTACCTGCAGGAGATGGAGAGCAACAATTCAAGAAAGCAGCTCACCACCACCTTCTCAATATAACACCGACATCCTGTAGAACAATTTTCTAAAGTATGCTTTCATTCCCTGCAATAGTAAGCTTCATATTGTCACCACTCTGAATAAATTGGAAAGGGTGCTGGGGTTAGCCTACTCGAATGTGAAGTCAAAATATGCAGCCAGATCCCTGGTTTCCATTCCTCATGTAAGATTGAGCTCTGCAAAATCTAATTCAGGAGCTTAGAAGTGAATAACCAAATCAAAAGCTAACTTTTATCTGAGGAAGTCCAGGTGTACACCTATGCCATTAAAACTGCCTTTTGTCTGCTAGTTGCTGACAGACTTTCCTCTCAGCACAACCGCTTACAGCTTTGCATCTCTTCAAGTTCTCTTTGCTCTTCTGATTCAGGCCTCTTGCCCATCTCCTTCTTGCAGCACCTCCCCCACTTCCTCGGTCTGTCTCCCCACCCCTTCTCACCCCACCCCGTTTTCAGATGCCCCACAAAACCCCATGTCCTGTTCCTCCTGTCTTCCTTGTGTTGTTGATAGAAATGATACCTCTTGTTTTCCAGGGTCAGCGTCCAGTTTGACAGTACTTTTTCTCATTCAGTCACAAAACGTGAAGGTCACTGGCCAGGCCAGTATTTATTGCCCACCCTAATTACCCAGAGGGCAGTTGAGAGTTAACCACATTGTTGTGGGTCTGGAGTCACACATAGGCTAGACCGGATCAGGATGACACATTTCCCTCCCTAAAGGCCATTAGTGAACAAGATTTTTCCAACAGTCTATTTCATGGATATCATCAGACTCTTAATCCCAAACATTTTTTATTGAATTCAGATTCCACTATCTGTTGGGGCAGGATTTAAACCTGGGTCCCCACGACATTACTTGGATCTCTGGATTTAAAGTCTAATGATAATGCCACTAGACCATCGCCTCCCTATGCCATGGCTTGACATGCGAGATGCAGGGTTGGAGGCTGCTCACTCTGCTCAGTTCTGTCCCTGGTGTTTGCATCGGTTTGATTTCTCAGTGGGAGTCAGTGGAACAGGAAAAGTTCAGGAGTTTATATTTCCATTCTGAACTGATCTCCATCTTTGCTCCATTGCAGTGCCCTTCGACAATCGGGGAAGAGAAGGCATACAATCCTTTTTTGCGAACTCACTCCAGCGATTTACACGAAGCCCTTGGGGTGGAGCGGCAACTTGATGAAGACTGGACTTGCTTCAGATCCAGGGTCCTGGAGGAGGTCCGCAAGCGGAAAGATATTTTCAATTATAGATAGCATTCCAAAAAGAGAACTTTCTTTCCCTATTGCTGTCACTTTTTCTGTTTCCTTTTGCCCTTACTCTTTTCTCCTCTTTTCCCTCTCTCAATGGACTCCAGAATCAGTCTGTTTTCCTCCGCTTTCTTCCGCTCAGTTCCTAGCCCTCTATCCTTCTCTCTTTCTGCTCTCTTTGTCCTCCACAATTCTCCATTCCTCTTTGTACAAGAAGTTTCAACAACATGCATCGAAGTATCAAATGGAAACATTGGTGCGAAGAACAATCCAGAAGACTGTGCGAGACCCAGAACCATGCTGGTTGGGTCTAGCCCTTTTGTGATTGTTGTTGTCGATTATTAATCAGGGAACCTTTTGCTATCAGCTAGTTCCCTCTATAGTGTAAATATTAATTCTGTGAATTTTTTATGTGATGTACAGCTTTATCATGATTGCCATCTGAACTTCCCTTCCTAAAAGTGAGTCATGCTAATGCAAAGGATGCTCTCCCTTTATTTATAGATCACCAGAAACAAACACATTGCTGTGAAGGTACAAGGAATGCCCAGAGTATATTGTACATGAAGCCTTTACCACTAGAAACTCAAATACAGGATGTCTGCCAGTGTTAACTGAGTATTTCTTTAGTCAAATAAGGATGGGGATGGAGGCAACACCAAATAAAGTCAGAATGTAAAAAAACCTCACCTGTTTGCTGTAAGGTTCACGCTAACATTGGGTTCCAGTTTCTACGGGTCGTAGCACCAAGTTGTTGCTTGTTTGCCAGTATATTGATGTTGGAGGAGAGTGGAGGGAGCTTTATTCTGTATCTAACCCTGCGCTCTCCCTGTCCTGGATGTGTTTGATGGGATATGTGTTGAGGAAGCTTTACTTACAGTTTAAAACAGTAGGGAGAAGTTTCTTTTCAGTTTAAGAGTAGAGGCAACTTTACTCTGTATCTTACCCTATGCCGTACCTGTCCTGGGAGTGTTTGATGGACAGATAGTGCTCAAAATGAGATGAGTTTTATCCTTGGCACTAACCTATCCCCACCACCTCATCAATCCGCACGTAAATCAAAAGCGATATGTAGCATGTGTTGGACTGTGATTTATGTAACAGATGATACTTCTCCCAGACCTCACTTGCATACTGCCCTTGAATTGCAAAAACAAGAGAGCAGTATTTTGTGTAATATTATCCCATCTATGCTGAAAGTATTCTCTTGATACTTACTCTGGAACAGCCAGACATTAAAAGGGGTTATTCTCCAACAAAGCAGCAAGCAATCTTGGAATTCTGATGGAGACCGCTGGGTATGAAATCTTTTACTGTATTCACTTCACTGGAAAGAAAATAAATTGCTGCTGTAAATTTAGGTGTAAAGATAATTAATTTTGATGTCAAATCTTTAATGTGCTCCAGGGATGCTGTATTATCAAATTTATATTAAAAAAATGTCTACATCATCTTGTACTTGGCCTTTCTTTGTCATGTTTCATGTTGATTATTGGATTGAAGGAAAGTTGATGATTTTACGCTGATCTCCAGGTTAAAAGTCAGGCTTACTGTCTCCAGTCATTAAGATTTGTCCCTCGATCAAGGATTGGGAAGAGTGACACTCCTACAAAAGGGCTCAAGTGTTGGACTTTAAAAGAATGAGAAGAAAATTGGTGGAAGATTACAACTAAATTTTTCATATCCTTTTTGATAAAACTTGTCATTCTTATGTGACTTCAGTAAAAAGAAAATTGAACACTGATTTAGTATAAGCTAAGGTACCAAGTGTAGTAGTGGGTATTATATTAAAGATACTTAGACAGCATGTTCCAAACTCATGACCATTTCGATCTAGGAGGACAAGGACAGTAGATAACATGAGAAGACCACCATCTAGCAACTCACCATCCTGACATGGAACTACTGTATATCGGCATTCCTTCCCTGTCAAATCCTGTAATTGTTGCCTAAGGGCATTGTGGGTCTACTAATAGCACGTGGGCTACAGCAGTTCAAGAAGGCAGCTCACCACCACCTCATGGGGCAATTAGGGACAGGCAATGAATGCTGGTTTAAAGTGTGGTGCTGGAAGAGGACAGTAGGTCAGGCAGGAGCGTCGATGTTTCGGGCATAAGCTCTTCATTAGCAATGTAGCTGGCCAGCAATGACCACGTTCCATGAGAGAATATAAACACTGTTTTGCAAGATTGAACTTACGATCGTCTGCCAAATAACAACAGGAATTAAACTTTGTAAACAAAAGTTTGCTGAAGCTTTTTGTCTTGCACTGATCAGGTCAAAATTTCAAACAATTTCCATAACTTATACTGCATGAGAAAGTGGTACTGATTGGCTGAGGAGTTTCCTTGGAAAAATGCTGGGGAACTATTGGTTCCTGGCCACATACTCCTTTTGTTTGTATTGAACTAGTGCCTACGTACAAATGTATGTTATGTGTAGCAAACATGAATGTGTCACATTATGAACTCAACAATCAATGCTGCTCTTAGCACAGCCAGATAATTTAGCAAATACTGTTGAACCATATAATCGCAGCTAACATGAGCAAATGCGAGGTCTTGCACTTTGGAAGAAAGAATACAGGCATGGACTATCTTCTAAACAATGAGAAAATTCATAAAGCCAAAGTACAAAGGGATCAGGGAGTGCTAGTCCAGGATTCTCTAATGGTTGACTTGCAGGTTGAGTCTGTGATTAAGGAAGCAAATGTAATATCATTTATCTCAAGAGGGCTGGAATATAAAAGCAGAGATGTGCTTCTGAGACTTTATAAAGCTCTAGTTAGGCCCCATTTAGAATATTGTATCCATTTTGGACCCCACACCTCAGGAAGGACACACTGGCACTGGAGCGTGTCCAGCGGAGATTCACACGGATGGTCCCTGGAATGGAAGGCCTAACATGATGAACGGCTGAGGATCCTGGGATTGTATTCATTGGAGTTTAGAAGGTTGAGGGGAGATCTAATAGAAACTTACAAGATAATGCATGGCTTAGAAAGGGTGGACGCTGGGAATTTGTTTCCATTAAAAGGGGAGACTAGGACCCGTGGACACAGCCTTAGAATTAGAGGGGGTTAATTTAGAACGGAAATGAGACATTTCTTCAGCCAGAGTGGTGGGCCTGTGGAATTCATTGCCATGGAGCGTAGTGGAGGCTGGGACGTTAAATGTCTTCAAGGCAGAGATTGATAAATTCTTAATCTCGCAAGGAATTAAGGGATACGGGGAGAATGCGGGTAAGTGGTGTTGAAACACCATCAGCCATGATTAAATGGCGGAGTGGACTCGATGGGCTGATTGGCCTTAATAATCAAGTTTATTACATGGTTTCTTTACACTTATTGGAAACAATTTTCATACACCAGGGACTTGTTCTTTGCAGGCAAAAGGAATGTGTTCAAACCTTGAACCATTTCAAATGTTTTTTTCCTGGAGCTTGGGGAGTCTATAGTTCCCTGTTGCTCCCTGTATCTAAGCAGTTGTCGTAATCAGTCAGTTCATCAACTCTTCTCTGGTAATATAAGTTATTGTGATTGTTTGAAATTTAACATTCTTGCATTGGTTCTGATGAGGGCAAAGCAAAAATCTTCAGCAGGATTTCCATCATTCAGCTCAGATGTGTCATATTGAGCACAGCACCTTATGAAGAAAAGAACTTACATTTGTGTAATTCCTTGCACACCCTCTGAACATTCCAAAGCACTTTTGGAAGGATAGTTGCTAATGTAAAAGTATATGAAGCAGCCCATTTGCACAGAACATGTTACCCAAAGATAGAAAAAATGATGTTATGTCAGTTGAGGGAATGTCAGGAAGCTAGAGAGATCCTGTGTTTTTGCAGATGGTGCTGTGGTGAAGTGTCCATCACTCAAAGACATTAAGATAAAAATGAAATGCTGCAGATGCAGGAAATCCGAAGTACAGCAAACTTTGTTTTAACCAGCGCCTTATGAACTAACAGGATTGATAAACCAGCAAAATTTTATATACGTCAACTTGCAAGGGGCAGCACGTTGGCTCAGTGGTTAGCACTGCTGCCTCACCGTCAAGGACCTGGGTTCACTTCCAGCCTCGGGTGACTGTGGAGTTGGCACATTTTCCCCGTTTCTGTGTCAATTTCCTTTGGATGCTCCAGTTTCCTTCCACAATCCAAAGATATGCAGGTTAGGTGGATTGGCCATGCTAAATTGCCCCACAGTATCCAGGGATGTGTATGTTAGGTGGATTTTCCATTGGGAATGCAAGGATTACTGGGATGGGAGAAGGTGTGTCTTGCATGGGCTGCTTTTTGGAGAGTTGGGAGTGGACTGAGGCCGAATGGCCTGTTTCTACACTGTAGGGGTTGTATGATTATAAAGTTTACTGTGTTATGCTGACAAATTATTACAGTTTTTTAACCTCAATGTAAATATATTTGTTCAAGCAAATGGTGACATGAAATATCAACAGTTGATCAAGTTTCAATTCAATTTCTCCTTAAATACCATGCATTACAGCTGTGCTGAGGGAGGATATTCCCAGAAATACATCCAGGGAAGTTATTTGGGTGGAACTGAGAAATAAGAAAGGGATGATCACCTTATTGGGATTGTGTTATAGACCCCCTAATAGTCAGAGGGAAATTGAGAAACAAGCTTGTAAGTAGATCTCAGTTATCTGTAAGAATAATAGGTAGTTATGGTTGGGGATTTTAAGTTTCCAACATCGACTCGGACTGCCATAGCGTTAAAGGTTTGGATGGAGAGGAATTTCTTAAGTGCGTACAAGAAAATTTTCTGATTCAGTATGTGGATGTACCT
>NC_057716.1:104445692-104455467 GCF_004010195.1 Chiloscyllium plagiosum
TGCAATTCTGGTCTCCTTCCTATTGGAAAGATGTTGTGAAACTTGAAAGGGTTCAGAAAAGATTTACAAGAGTGTTGCCAGGGTTGGAGGATTTGAGCTATAGGGAGAGGCTGAACAGGTTGGGGCTGTTTTCCCTGAAGTGTTGGAGGCTGAGGGGTAACCTTATAGAGGTTTACAAAATTATGAGGGGGATGGATAGGATAAATAGACAAAGTCTTTTTCCTGGGATCGGGGAGTCCAGAACTAGAAGCCATAAGTTTAAGGTGAGAGGGGAAAGATATAAAAGAGACCTAAGGGGCAACGTTTTCACGCAGAGGGTGGTATGTGTATGGAACGAGCTGCCAGAGGATGTGGTGGAGGCTGGTACAATTGCAACATTTAATGGCATTTGGATGGGTATATGAATAGGAAGCGTTTGGAGGGATATGGGCCGGGTGCTGGCAGGTGGGACTAGATTGGGTTGGGATATCTGGTCGGCGTGGACAGGTTGGACCGAAGGGTCTGTTTCCGTGCTGTACAACTCTATGACTATCTACCGCAATGTCCGAGTAGTCAGTTGAGGGTGCGAGTGAGAAGGCTGCCTGTAAGTTTTATTTAAGGCAAAGTTGAGTTGTTATTAAGTGATTTATGCTATGAAGTATACCCCCTGCATTATGTTTCTTGTACTTTTAGTGTGTGCTTTTAAATTATGTGGACCTCTTGATTATCCAGAATATTTGATCAACAATGCACTCCTGGTCCTGTAGATACCAGTAATAGAACGTTTGCTGTAGAAACAAAATGGTCGAGAAACCTAGCAGGTCTGACAGCATCTTTAGTGAGAAAGAGAAACAGTTAACATTTTGAAATCAGTTTGACTTCTTCAGAATTCAGAGTTCCACTCCACTTTCCTGCCTTTTCCCTGTAACACTTTATTCACCCAAAAATAAACATTAATCTCAGCGTTGAATATACCTAATGACGCAGCCTCAACATTTTCTGTGGTAAAGGGTTCCATAGATTCACTGCTCTTGGTGAAAACATCCTCCACATTTCTGCATTAAATGTGTGAACTCCTTGTTCTGAGATTATACTCTCTCATCTTAGACTCTCCACATCTGCCCTGTCAAGCCCCCTAACAATCTTTATATTTCAATATGGTTTAATCTCATTCTCCTACTCTCCAAGCTAAAAGTGCTCAACCTTTCATAAAATCCCTCTATATCTGACATCAACCTAGTCAATCTTCTCTGGATTGCCTCCAATAGTGTATATCTTTCCATCAATAAGGAGACCAAAACTGCTCACTGCTATTTCCATCATCCATGGGGGCAGCATGGTGGCTCAGTGGTTAGCACTGCTGCCTCACATATCCAGGGACCTGGGTTCGATTCCATCTTTGGGGGAGTGTATATTCTCCCAGTGTCTATGTGGGTTCCCTCCCATAGTCCAAAGATGTGCAGGTTGGGGGATTGGCTGTGCAAAATTATCCATAGTGTCCAATGATGTGCAGGCTAAGTGGATTAGCCATGGGAAATGCAGGGTTACAGGGATAGAGTTGGGGTGTGTCTTGTGGGATGCTCTTTGGAGGGTTCAGTGTGGACTCGATGTGTGTAATGTCCTGTTTCCACACTGTAGGGATTCTGCGGTTAAATAGGTTGCTTTCTATATATCCAACCCATTCTCACCTCCCCATTCCATTATGACTTATCTATCTTCCCTGGCTTATTATCAACAAACCCTTTCTCTTTAGCCAGAAGGTGGTGTATCCATGGAATTCATTGCCGCAGAAGGTGTGAAAAGCATTCAATAAATGTATTTAAGATGGATGGATAGGTTCTTAATGGTAAGGAGATCAGAGATTAGGGGAGCAGGGAGGAGATTGGACATATCAGCCATGATCCAATGATGGATCTGCCTTGATGGGCTGAATGGCCTAAGTCTGCTGCTTTGTCTTATGGACTGCATTAAAGGCAACCCATTTCATGACAGAGTATAATAACAGATGTAATGATGGATAATAGTCAAAGAATGATGTGTTCATGTTCCAAAATTGTTAAAATTGCATTTTCTTCTGCAAAAAGTCACTATTAATCAAAAAAGACCTGAAGATGCAGCAGCGCCCCGAAAGCTAGGAGTCCAAATAAACCTGTTGGACTATAACCTGCTGTTGTCCCCGGGGGAGATGGGCTGAATGGCCTGCCTAGGCGTTCGTTGCCATGGTGACTGCAGGCAGTGTGCAGGACGGCTATGCTGGAGGCGGGGTCCTGGGGCGCAGGCCGCTGCGTCTCCATGGTAACCGCCGCCGCGGAACTCGCGCTGAGGCCGTTTGCCCGCAGCAGGAGGGGGCTCCTCGACAAACCGGCGGCGAGAGACTCCTACCGCTCAACGCGAAGTCAAAGTTCCTGCCTGCCAAATTCGAACATTTCACCTCGACCTCTCTCACGCGAATAATAATAAATTACGTTGTTCTTTCGTCGTTCACCGCGAAGGAGTGTGAGGTTGGTCTCCGCCATCGGCCGTTTACCGATTGGTGTATTCGGTTGTCTAGGCGACTGGACCCCTTCACTAATTGGTCGAATAGGCTGTCTGTCAAGGTCGGTACCGCCCTCACGCACGCATGGATTGGCTTTGACGGGAGGTGGGTGGGTTGGCTTCGGAGTGGCAGTACTCGCCTACAGGTTGGTTAGGTCAACTGTCCATCAGTGCAGTTCCCCCTGTCTATTGGTGCAAAGTGGTGTCAATCAAAGGGCGGGTCCTGTTTTGGCTTGCTGTCCACGACACTTAGTGAGCGCGTCCGGAGCTCCCATTGGCTGAATAAGCTAGCCTTCATGTAGCGTAGACCAATCCACTGTCCAAACCGATTTTCCAACACGTCGGCGGGCCCCAGATCTGGGAGATTATTGGTCGAACTAGCGATCTGTCAGTTTTCCCAGCATCTGATTGGTGGGAATTTGAAGTAATGTCCCGCCTCTCTCAATGATGTTCCCTTGAGGGCTACCTGTTCTCCAGGTTGAGGAAGCCTGCTTGGCCATGGTGTCCTAGAGGTCTAAAGCCAGAAAAAGGATCTTCGGTCTACTTCGTCACTGCTGGACAAGTTTATGCTCGAAGCGTCGACTCTCCAGCAACTCAAATTCTGCCTGATGGGCAGTGCTTTTCCAGTGCCACACTTTTTGACTCTGATCTCCAACATCTGCAGTCCTCACTTTCTCCGAGTTGGACAAAAGCAGCCACCTAGCAATTGTAATTAGATGGTCGTTATTATTGTCTGGCTTCCAGATTTTTATTATTGCATTAAAATTCCATCTGCGCTGAAAATGTGTTGCTGGAAAAGCGCAGCAGGTCAGGCAACATCCAAGGAGCAGGAGAATCGACGTTTCGGGCATGAGCCCTTCTTCAGGAATGAAAAAGGGCTCATGCCCAAAATGTTGATTCTCCTGTTCCCTTGGATGCTGCCTGACCTGCTGTGCTTTTCCAGCAACACATTTTCAGCTCTGATCTCCAGCATCTGCAGACCTCACTTTCTCCATTAAAATTCTATCATCTGTCATGGCCAGATTTGAACCTATGTGCCTATAACATGATTGGCTTAAGAGTCTGGCAATAATACCATTAGGTCATCACTTTGCTGATGATTGAGAGTAGATTGACTGGTCCACCCCGTGGACCGAGACGCAAAATATGTAGATACTGGAATCCAAGCTAGTCTGGAAGAACATAGCAAGCCAGGCAGCATCAGGAGGTGGAGAAGTCATTGTTTCAGGTGTAACCCTTCTTTAGGATTGAGGAGAAGTGGCAGAAGGAGTTTAATTTAGATAAACGTAAGGTGTTGCATTTTGGTAAGGACAGGGTTTACGCAGTTAATGGTAGGGCCCAGTGGGCGGTATTCATGAACAGAGGCATGATGCAGAGGTGCTAGTAAGGTGGAGAAGGTCAAAAGTCACACAACAGGTTATAGTCAAACATGTTTATTTGAAATCACAAGCTTTCAAAGTGTTTCCCCTTCATTAGTGAAGTGAAGAGAGAAGTGGGAGTCGAAAAGTGTTGCATCGGAAAAGTACAGGAGGTCAGGCAGCATCCGAGGAGCAGGAGAATCGATGTTTTGGACGTAAACCCTTCATCGGGGAGGGGTTATGCACAATACGTCGACTCTCCTGCTCCTCAGATGCTGTCTGACCTGCTGTGTTTTTCCAGCGCCAAATTTTTCAATGCTCCAGCATCTGCAGTCCTCACTTTCTCTAAGAGAAGGGAGAACCCAGGTGCAGACTTTATAATCAGAGAGATAGCTGGAATAGAATGCTAGGTATGAGAGTCGCATGCCAAGGATCTAACCAAATTAACAAATAATCTAAAACTGCACAAACTAATTAAGGTAGAGAGATCATAACAGGTTATGGTGTCAGAACAGAACAGAAGGAAGATCTAGAAAGGAATAAGTTGATTCGGGATAGTCAACACGGTTTTTTGAAGGGCAGGTTGTGCCTCACAAACCTTACTGAGTTCTTTGAGATGGTGACCAAACAGGTGGATGAGATTAAAGCGGTCAATATGGTGTATATGGATTTCAGTAAATCATTTGACAAGGTTCCCCATGGTGGGCTATTGCAGAAAATACAGGGGCATAGGATTAAGGGTGATTTAGCGGTTTGGATCAGAAATTGGCCAGCTGTAAGAAGAAAGGTGGTTGATGGGAAATATTCATTCTGGTGTTCAGTTAGTAGTGGTGTACCATAAGGATCTGTTTTGGGGCTGTTTGTCATTTTTATAAATGACCTGGATGAGGGCGTAAAAGGATCGGTTAGTAAATTTGCGGATGATACTAAAGTCAGTGGATTGTGGAGAGTGCGGAAGGATGTTGCAGGTTACAGAGGAACGTAGCTAAGCTACAGAGCTGGGCTGAGAGGTAGCAAATGGAGTTTAATGCAAAAAAGTGTGAGTTGATACACTTTGGAAGGAGTAACAGGAATACAGAGTACTGGGCTAATGGTAAGATTCTCGGTACTGTGGATGAGCAGAGAGATCTCTGTGTCCATGTCCATAGATCCCTCAAAGTTGCCTCACAGGTTGGTAGGGTTGTTAAGAAGGTATAAGGTGTGTTAGGTTTTATTGGTAGAGGGATTGCTTTTCAGAGCCTTGAGGTCATGTTGCAGCTGTACAAAGCTCTGGTGTGGCCACACTTAGAGTATTGCGTACAGTTCTGGTCACCACACTATAGGAAAGATGTGGAAGGATTGGAAAGTGTGCAAAGGAGATTTACTAGAATGTTACCTGGTATGAAGGGAAGGTCTTATGAGCAAAGGCTGAAGAATTTGAGGCTGTTTTCATTAAAGAGAAGAAGATTGAGAGGTAACTTAATAGAGACGTACGAGATAATCAGAGGGTGAACAGTAAGAGCCTTTTCCTTGGATGGTGATGGCTAGCATGAGGGGACGTAGCTTTAAATTGATGGGTGATAGATATAGGACAGATGTCAGAGGTAGGTTCTTTACTCAGAGAGTAGTAAGGATATGGAATGCCCTGCCTACAACAGTAGTAGACTCGCTAACTTTAAGGGCATTTAAATGGTCATTGGATAAACATATGGATGATAATGGAAAAGTGTAGGTTAGATGGGATTCAGATTAGTTTCACAGGTTCGCGCAACATCGAGGGCCAAAGGGCCAGTACTGCGTTGTAATGTTCTATGTTCTATTTTACAGAAACTGAACAGTGTCATGGGGCTACATGTAGTGCGACATGAACGCAAGATCACGGAACATGACTATCAGTTTCCGCTCAGTTATTCTGTGTTGTTGTGTATCTCAAGGGCTGCCTTGGAGGATGCTTACCCAATTGATTGATTGATTGATGTATTGTCAGGTATTCTGAAGTAGAGTGAAAAGCTTTGTTTACGAGTAGTGCAGGCAGATCATAGTAAGCAAGGATGTAAGAACAGAGGTCGTAAAAAGACTTAAACGAGGCATTCAGGTTACATTCCACACGACGTGCGCTAGGCAAGATCAGCATTATTTTAGGCGAGAGAGTCCATTCATCATGGCCAGGAAGGAGCTGTTCCTGAACCTGCTGGTGCACGTGTTCAGGCTTCTGTACCTTCTGCCTGACAGAAGACGTTGCAGGAGATCATTATTGGAGTGGGATGGATCTTTGATGATGTTGGCAGCCCTTCCACGGCAGCGAGCTATGTAAATGGAGTCTATGGATGGAAGGTTGGCTTCCGGGCTTATGCCCGAAACGTCGATCCTCCTTCTCCTCGGATGCTGCCTGGCCTGCTGTGCTTTTCCAGCACCACACTTTTCAACTCTTGTCTCCAGCATCTGCAGTCCTCACTTTCTTCCGTGATGGTCTGAGGTGTGAACACAACATTCTGTTGTTTCTTATGGTCTTGCACAGAGCAGTTGTGGTACCAGGCCGTTATGCTCCCAGAGAGTTTGTTTTCACTGGTGTACCTGTAGCAGTTGGTGAGGTCCTTATGGACATGCTGAATTTCCTGATCCGCCTGAGGAAGAAGAGGCGTTGTTGTACTTCTTGGCCATTGCATCTATGTGGGAAGTTCAGGACAGGTTGTTGATATTATCACTCCAAGGAACCCTCTCAACCTCAGTTCTGTTGATGTAGATGGCGGGTGGGGGTGCGTGTTCCCCTCCTTTCTTTTTCCGATCAGTTCTTTAGTTTTGCCCATATTGAGAGAGATTGTTCTCATCGCACCACGTCATCAAGCCCTCGATATCTTTTCTGTAGTTTGACATATCTGTCCAATTACGGTGGTGTCATCAGAGAGCTTATTCATGGCATTCATTTGGAATATGGCAACACAAGTGTGGGTATACAGAGTACAGTAGAGGGTTGAGAATGCATCCATGGAAGGCTCCAGTGTTGAGTGTTATTGTGAAGGAGGTGCTGTTGCCTATCTTCACAGATTGCGGTCTGTGGGTCAGGAAACTGATGATTCAGTTGCAGAGGGCCAAGGCAAGAGCAAGGTCACAGAGTTTGAGATCAGCCTGGACAGATAATGGTGTTGAAGGCAGAGCTGTAGTCAATGAGTAGGAGTCTGATATGGATGTCCTTGTTGTCCAGATGTACCAGGGATGAATACAGAACGAGGGATATAGCATCCATTGTGGACCTGTTACATTGATAGGCAAATTGCAGGGAATCAAAGCAGGCTGGGAGACTGGAGTTGATGTAGGCCATGACCAGCCTCTCGAAGCACTTCATGATTATAGAGGTCACAACTTCTGATCTGTACATCCTTGATTACTGTGATCTGCCTGCACTACTCGTAAACAAAGCTTTTCACTCTATTTCAAAATATGTGACAATACATCAGTCAAGGCATATTGGTCATTAAGGCATATTGCTTGTGCTTTCTTAGGTACGCGGATGATGGTGGTCTTCTTGAAGTAGGGGTGGACTTCGGCTGTTAGAAGGAGAGGTTGAAGCAGTTGGTGAATACCTCCACCAGTTGGTCTGCACAGGATCAGAGTTTGACTCCCCGGAAGACCAATCTGACACCTGCAGTAGTGACAGTGGGCACAAGTGCGTCCGAGGCTTTCAGGGCCGGTGACAACATATCGCTGGCATTCTGCTCAAACTGAGCGTAGAAAGCATTGAGCACTTCACGGGGTGATGTGTCTTTGTTTGTTATCTTGTTCTGCTTCATTTTGTATCCCCATAATGATGTTTAGGCCTCGCCACTGATGTCAGGAGTCTGTTTGGTTGCTTTGAGCCTCTGACCTGGTCCGATACTGCCTCTTGGCATTCCTGATGGCTTTGCGGAGATCGTATCAGGATTCCCCATATTGGTCTGGGTCAAAGGCTTGAGTGCTGCAAGTCTGGTCTTCAATAGGGAGTGTATTTCCTGGTTCATCCAAGATTTCCATTTGGGCAACACTCAGATTGAACTGCTTTGGTTGCAGGCCCCAAAGCATTTGCTAATGAAGTCTATGAAGGCGGTGGCGTACTCGTTAGGTTTTCTGCTGTGTATTTGAACACAGTCCAGTCTATCGATTCCAAACAGTCCCAGAAATGATCGTGCACAGCTTTGGACCAGCATTGCATTACCTTTTGTGAAGGGTTCTCCCGTTTCAGCTTCTGTTTGTAAACTGGGTGGAGGAACACAGCACCGTGATCTGATTTTCCGGTGGGTGGGGGGATGGAGCAGTAGGTGTCTTTAATGGTTGTGTACCAGGGCTGAATGTCCTTGACGGCTGAAGTGTTCCCTGATCAGGAGGAAACATTCCTGTCTGGCAATTGTTCGCAGAATCACCGAGCAGAAACTGATAGCCAAGTTTGGTACCCAGAAAGACGGTCTCAACTGTGATCTTGGGTTTATGTCACGCTGCATGTGATCCCACCATACTGTTCTATAAAATCCTCCCTACTATTAATCCAGAGACCAAGGTAATGTTCTGGGGACTGGTTTTGATTCCCACCACCTGCCGTGGTGGAATTTGAGTTCAGTAAAAAAAAATCTGGGATTAAGACTCTAATAATGACCATGAAACCACTGCTAATTGTTGATGGGAAAAGCCCATATGATTCACTCAGGAAGGAGACTGCCTTCCTTACCTGGTCTGGCCTACATGTGACTCTAGACCTACAGCTAGTTGGCTCTTAACTGGGCAATAAACAATGACATTGCCAGCAATGCCATTGACTGGTGAATGAATTAATAAAAAGAATGGTGATATAGTTCCAAGTCAGAATGGCGTGTTCTGGAACTCCTCGGATGCTGCCTGAACTGCTGTGCTCTTCCAGCACCACTAATCCAGAATCTGGTTTCCAGCATCTGCAGTCATTGTTTTTACCTCAGAATGGCATGTGTCTTCTGGTTCTGTTTCTGTGTCTCAGCATCCCAGATGCAGCTTTTTATTTTAACTTTGAATGTGGTCATGACCAGATTATCAGGTTTTGTGATGTTGATTGAAGGAGGAGTGTCCTGAGGTCTTTGTAACACTGCTACTGAATGTTCCACATCCACCTGAAGAGGCAAATAGAACCTGGTTTAATGTCTTATCTGAGAGAAGGTACCTCTGACAATGCAGCACTCCCCAGTGCCACACTGTAGTGTCAGTGTTGGTTTTTATGTGCTCAAGTCCTAGAGTAGGACTTTAAAACAGGATCTTGTGCTTAAGATTGCTGCTACCCTTGGAGCTGCACCTGATGCTTGGATGTGAGTTGTAGCTGGCGTTGTTCCAAGGTGGCAGCTCCTCTTGGCCTTCTAGATGACAGATGTTGTGAATTTGGAAGGTGCTGGCAGAGAAAGACCATCCACTTTGAAAGATTACAAGCCAATAACTTGGGACCCTCTTGTGGTGCACTGGTAGTGCCTCTCCCCTCGCCCTCTTTCCCCCCCCCCAGATCAGGAGGCCTAGGTTCAAGTCCCACCTACTCCAGAGGTGTGCAATAACATCTTTGAACAGGGTGATTAAAAGAATACGTTAATAAACATTAAAAAAACAAGTAAATAACTGAGACCCTTTTGTGAAGCAGTGGTTGTGTCCCTACCATGGACCAGGAACAAGCCTCACCTGCTCCAGAGGTGGGTAATAACTTGGCTGAATAGGTCACTTAAGAAAATAAATTAAAAATTACAAGTCAATAACTGGGGGTCTTACAGTGCAAAAAAAGTGATAATGACTATCCTTCTGTACCAGGTAGCCAGTGTTCAAGTCCCTGGATCAGTGGTGCTGGAAGAGCACAGCAGTTCAGGCAGCATCCGAGGAGCTTCAGCAAAATCGACGTTTCGGGCAAAAGCCCTTCATCAGGAATAAAGGCAGAGAGCCTGAAGCGTGGA
>NC_057716.1:104456295-104465750 GCF_004010195.1 Chiloscyllium plagiosum
ACCTATTGTACTCTATGCTACTTTCTCCCCACCCCCACCCTCCCCTAGCTTATCTCTCCACGCTTCAGGCTCTCTGCCTTTATTCCTGATGAAGGGCTTTTGCCCGAAACGTCGATTTTGCTGAAGCTCCTCGATGCTGCCTGAACTGCTGTGCTCTTCCAGCACCACTAATCCAGAATCTGGTTTCCAGCATCTGCAGTCATTGTTTTTACAGTGTTCAAGTCCCTCCTGCCCCAGATGTGTGTAACAGCATTGATTACAAAATTACTTGTAAGTCAATGACTGTGGCAGTAGTGTGCATTAACTAAATCTGAACCAGTTGTTAAAATAACATACCAGATTAATGTGCACTGAATGCAGAGGAATATTACAGGAGGCCAGCCACTGATTCTGAGGCCTATCTCAACCTGAAACAATTATTTCTGCTTGAACAATTGCAGCACTTCTGCAGCCCATGTGCTTCACTCACTCACTCACTGCAAGCACAGAAACAATTGCTTAAAGGTATGTCTGCAATTTCAAACAAAAATGTTATGGCACATTTGCTCCCAATTGAGTTCTTCAGATCAATTTAGCAAAAAATTAGGAAAGCTAACAGAATGTTATAATTTATCACAAAGGGAATTAAACACCAAAATAGGGAGGTTATGCTTCACTTACACTCACCTGGAGTACTGTACACCGTATTGTTCTCCTTTTTGAAGAAAAGATATAAATGCATTGGAAACAGTTCACACAAGGGCCATGAAACTAATGCATGGAATGTGATGGCTTTAGTTAAGAGGAAAGGTTGGACAGGCTAGGCTTGTATCTGCTGGAGTTTCGAACAGTAAGAGGTGATTCAGTTGTAATATATGAAACCCCTGATGAGTATTGACTTGATTTGATTTATTATTGTCAGATGTACCAAGATACAGTGAAAAGTATTGTTTTGCATGCAATCCATTGCAAATCATACCTGCTATAAGTACATCAGAAAATAGAATAGAATGCAGAAGTATAGCTAACGAGAGGATGCAGAGAAAAGTCATCTCTAGTATACAAGAGGTCTGTTCCAAAGTCTGATAACAGCAGGGAAGAAGCTGTTCTAGAATTTTTTGATACGTGTTTTCAAACTTTTGTATCTTCTGCCCAACAGAAAAGGAAGCAGGAGTGTACAACCAGGGTGGGAGAGGTCTTTGATTATGTCAGTTGCTTTCCTGAAGCAGTGAGGAGTATAGACAGAGTCAATGGATGGAAGGCTGGTTTGTGTGATGGAGTAGGCTGTGTTCGCAATTCTCTGTAATTTCTTGCAGTCTCAGGCAGACCAGCTGCCATACCAAGGAGTAATGCATCCAGCTAGGATGCTTTCTATGGTGCATTTATAAACATTGATAAGTGTCATTGTGGACATGCAGAATTTCCTTAGCCTTCTGAGGAAGTAGAGGTGTTGGTGTGCTTTCATGACTGTAGCATTGATGTGGATGGACCAGGGTAGACTGTTGGTGATACTTACTCCTAGGAACTTGAAGCTCCCGATCATCTCCATCTCAGCCCCATTGATACAGACAGGGGCGTGTCCTCCACTCCACTTCCTGAAGTTGATGACCAGCTCCTTTGTTTTGCTGACATTGAGGCATAACTTGTCTTTACACCATACCACTAAGCTGTCTATCTCTTTCCTGGACTCTGTCTCGTTGTTGTTTAAGATCTGACCCAGATTCAGGAAAGGGGCAGGAACTTTATTGGGAGTTTTCTACAGGCCCCCCAGTAGCAACAGAGACACGGAGGAGCAGATTGGGAGGCAGATTCTGGAAATGTGCAGAAGTAACAGTGTTGTTGTCATGGGTGACTTTAACTTCTGTAATATTGATTGGAACCTTCTTAATTCAAATAGTTTGGATGGAGCAGTTTTTGTCAGGTAGGTGTGTACAGGAAGGGTTCCTGATGCAATGTGTAGATAAGCTGACAAGAGTGGAGGCCATATTGGATTTGGCGCTTGGCAACGAACCATGCCAGATGTGAGATCTCTTAGTGGGAGAGCATGTTGTTGATAGTGATCACAACTCCATGACCTTTACTATAGTCATGGAGAGGGATAGGAGCAGACGGTATGGAAAGTTATTTAATGGGGTAGGGGGAATTACAATGCTATGAGGCAGGAACTGGGGCACCTAAATTGGGAACAGGTATTCTCAGGGAAATGCATGGCAGAAATGTGGAGGTTGTTTAGGAAGCATTTGCTGAGAGTGCTGGACAGGTTTGTTCCACTGAGGCAAGGAAGGGATGTAGGGTGAAGGAACCTTGGGTGACAAGGAATGTGGAATATCTAGTCAAGAGGAAGAAGGAAGCTTACTTAAGGTTGAGGAGAGGGTTACAAGGTAGCTAGGAAGGAACTGAAGATTGGACTTTGGAGAGCTAGGAGGGAGCATGAAAAAGCTTTAGCAGATAGGATTAAGGAAAACCCTAAGGTATTCTACACCTATGTGAGGAACAAGAGAATGGCCACAGTGAGGGTAGGGCTGCTCAGGGTTAGTGGAGGGAACCTGTGCCTGGAGTTGGAAGAAGTAGGGGAGGTCCTTAATGAATACTTTGCTTCAGTATTCACTACTGAGAGGGACCTTGACGTATGTGAGGACATTGTGGAACAGGCTGGTATGCTAGAACAGGTTGATGTTAGGAAGGAGAATGTGCTGAAAATTTTGAAAAATACAAGGATAGATAAGACCCCAGGGTCAGACAGATATACCCTAGGTTACTACAGGAAGAGGGGAAGAGATTGCTGCCCCTTTGGCGATGATCTTTGCATCTTCCCTGTCCATGGGAGTAGTGCCAGATAATTGGAGGGTAGAAAATGTTATTCCCTTTGTTCAAGAAAGGGAGTAGGGATAAACCTGGGAATTACAGACCAGTCAGTCTCACGTCAGTGGTTGGCAAAGTATTGGAGAGGCTTCTGAGAGACAGGATTTATGATTATTTGGAAAACCATAGTTTGACTAGAGATAGAGCTGAAAATGTGTTGCTGGTAAAGCACAGCAGGTCAGGCAGCATCCAAGGAACAGGAGAATCGACGTTTCGGGCATAAGCCCTGATGAAGGCCTGTGGAATAGTGAATTAGTAATTTTGCCAATGACCCAAAGGTTGGTGGAGTTGTGGAATGGTATGGAGGGCTGTTGTAAGTTGTAATGAGACATTGATAGGATGCAGAACTAGGCTGATAAGTGGCAGATGGAGTTCAACTGGAAAAAATGTGACATCATTCACTTTGGGTAGGTCAGATTTGAATGCAGATTGCAGGGTTAAAGGCATGATTCGTGGCAGTGTGGAGGAACAGAGGGATCTTGGTGTCCATGTTCATAGATCCCTCAAAGTTGCCACCCAGGTTGATAGGGTTGTTAAGAAGGCGTATGGTGTGCTGGCTTTCATTAGCAGGAGGATGAGTTTAAGAGCCATGAGGTTATGCTGCAACTCTATAAAGCCCTGGTTAGACCACATTTGGAATATTGTGTTCAGTTCTGGTCGCCTCATTATAGGAAGAATGTGCAAGCTTTAGAGAGGGTGCAGAGGAGATTTACCAGGATGCTGCCTGGACTGGAGGGCATGTCTTATGAAGAAAGGTTGAGAGAGCTAGAGCTTTTCTCGTTGGAGTGAAGAAGGATGACAGGTGACTTGATAGATGTATACAGGATTTTGAGAAGCATAGATAGGGTGGATAGCCAGAGACTTCTCCCATGGCAGAAATGTCTTTCACGAGGGGGCGTAATCTTACAGTGATTGGAGGAAGGTTTAGGGGAGATGTCAGAGGTAGGTTCTTTACACAGAGAGTGGTGGGTGTGTGGAATACACTCCCAGCAGTGGTAGTAGAGTCAGATGCATAAGGGATATTTAAGCGACTCTTGGATAGGCATATGGATGATAGCAAATTGAAGGGTATGTAGGTTAGTCTGATCTTAGAGTAGGATAAAAGGTCAACACAACATCAAGGGCCAAAGGGCCTGTACTGTTCTATGGTCTATGTTCACCACAGTGGTGTCATCACCAACTTTTAATAGCGTTAGACCAGAATGTGGCCACACAGTCATGAGTCCATAAGGAGCACAGTAAGAGGCTAAGTATGCACTTGAGGAGCACTGGTATTGGCGATCACTGACAGAGTAAATATGGACAACTGAAATTGCTGGAGAAATTCATCAGGTCTGGCGGCATCTGTAGGGAGAAAACAGAGTTGGCTTTTTGAATGTGGTGACTCATCATCAAAGCTCAATGAATAGTCACTGGACTGGGCACATTAACAGTTTTCTCCCTACAAACACTGCCAGATCTGCTGAGTTTCTCCAGCAAGTTTTATTTTTGCTTCAGATCTCCAGCACCCAGAGTTCTTTGTTTTAGTTGAGATGTGATGAAGGAGCTCCCTCTTGTGGGAGAATCTGACAGGAGAGGTCACTGTTGAAAATTCAGGGGTTACCTATTTAAGACAGAGGTGAAGAGAACCTTTTCTCTCAGAGTGAGTCTTTGGAAATCTCTTCCTGAAAAGGTGCTGGAAGCAGCACCTTTGAATATGTTGAAGGCAGAGAAAGGTAGATTCTTGAAAGCAAGAGGGTGAAAGGTTATCAGGGATAGGCAAGAATGTGGAGCACCATTAATGAATGGTGGAGCAAGCTCAAGGGACTAGTGACCTGCACCTGCTCATCATTTATATGTTTGTATTCAGTGTCACAAAGTAAGCTATTATGTAACATGATGCACATGAAGACATGGGGCTGTGATCGTCCAGGTTGGCTCAAAGTGACTGAGAGCTAAGAGAGCAAGCAAATAGACCAAAGCATGTTCTTCGTGCAATTCATTAGCTGGCTACATATCTTGGAGCATGCACTGTTTTTGATGCAGCATTATAGTCATAGTTACTATTGTGCCCCAATGCTCAGCATTGAAGTATGGCAGTGTACTGTAAGAGGATCGAAGATGTGCCAGGAGGCTTCCTGGAGACTGGCCAGTGTCCATCGGCACAGTAATGTGCCCACTTTCCACGAAATGTGCCCTGAGATGATGGTGCCCAACAGGGAGGTCCTTTGGAACAAGTGAAAAGCTTAAGTCACCAGGATTCTGCTCTGAATTCTGTGTCAAGAATCCACAGGGTCTAACTTGCTCAATGAGATTGGTAAAAAGCGAGCTGCATGTTCATGAGGCAAGGTGTGCAGTTGATAAGGTTACTAACAAGCAGTAATCCTCTTTAAAAGGCAACTTGCTACTGCCTTGTCAGAATCTTGTCTCAGCATGCAGAATTAAGTTACAAGTTTCAATCAGTTGCTGCTGTTGTTGAGATAGCTCTCACTGGACTTCTCACTCAGTTCTGTCTCATTTCCCACATAGCCCATATTATTCAGGCCCCAATGAAATTCTGCCCATGATTTTACTGTTGGACTGCCAATTGTCATTCCCATTCCCTCAACAAAAGGCAAAGTAAATTGTGTATTGCTGAGAAACAGACACGTTTTGTTGAAACTTTTCATCTTGCACACACATCAGGATAATTTGCAAGAAACACTAAAGTAAAGAATAATAACATTTATACTGTAAAAGGAGAATGCTGATTGGCTGGCAAGTGGACTCTGATCAGCAAAGATGTTTCTATAGAAAATAAGACCACTCAGCCCTTTGAGCTGTTTCACCATTCAATATGATCAAGGCTGATCATCCAACCCCATATCCTGTTCCCGCTTTCTCCTCATACACTTTAACTATACCTACCTCATTCCCAAAAAAATGTTCAATGTTTTGACCTCAACCGCTTTCTGTGGCAGAGAATTCCACAGGCTCACCACTGTCTGAGTGAAGACATTTCTCCTCATCGCCATATGAAATGGCCTCCCTCATGTCCTTAAACTGTGACCCCTAGTTCTGGACTTCCCAGTTATTGGGACTATCCTTCCTCTTTTTACTCAATTCCTGTTAGAATTTTAACGGTCTTTTGGAGATCACCCTTCATTCTTCTAAACTTCAGTGAATATAGTCCAGTCAAATCCAGTCTCTCTTCATACTTCAGTCTTGCCATCCCATGAATCAGTCTCATAATCCTTTGTGCAGTCCTTCCATTAACAGAATTTCCTTCCTCAGAATAGGAGACCAAATGTGCATGCAGTATTCCTGATGTAGTCTCACCAGGGTCCTGTACAATTGCAGCAAGACATCTCTGCTTTTGTACTCGAATCCTCTAACTATGGAGCCTAACATACTACTTTCCTGCTTCATTGCTGCTGTACCTAAATTCTTACCTTCAGCAACTAATGCACTAGGCCATTGCACTTCAGATAACAATATGCCTTCCTGCATTTGCCATCAAAGTAGATAACCTGACGTTTATCCACATTGTACTTCACCTGCCATGCAACTTATCCAAATCACAGTGAAACATCTGTGCATCCTTCCCACCCAGCTTTGTGTCATTTGCAAACATGGAGATATTACATTTAGTTCTCTTATCTAAATCATTAATATCTAAGTACTGATCCCTGTGGTACCCCACTAATCACTGTCTCCCACTCAGAAAATGCCTAATTTATTCCTACTCTTTGTTTCCTGTCTGTCAACCAGTTCTTTATCCATGTCAGGACACTACCTCCAATCTCATGTGCTCTAATTTTACATCTCAACCTCTAAAGTAGGATTTTATCAAAAGCCTTCTGAAAATCCAAGTAAACCACATCCACTGGACCCCCTTATAAATTTTATTGTTTTCACCTGCAAAATATTCTAGTAGATATCTCAAGCATCATTTCCCCTTCATAAATGCATGCCAACTCTGTCCAATTCTGATATTGTTTTCCAATTGTTTGCTCTTTTAAAACTTTCATAATGGACTTTAGCATTTTCCCTACGTCAGTCTATTTTGCTGTTTTCTCTTTGTCTTTTTTTTGGAAAGAAGGGTTACATTAGCTACCCTCCCATCCATTGGAACTGTTCCAGAGTTTGAGTCTTGAAAAACGACAACTAATTTATTCACTATTTCTACAGCCACTTTCTGAAGTATTCTGCGATGTAGATTATCGAACTGTAGGGATTTATCAGTTTTTAATCCCATCAATTTCCCAAATACCATTTCCCTGCTAATATTGAGCTACATCAGTTCCTCTCTCTCTAGACCCTGTGTTCCCCAATATTTTTGAGGCGTATTTGTGTCCTACTTTGTGAAGACAGAACCAAAGAATGTGTTTAATTAGTTCTCTTTGTTGCCAGTTCATAACTTCCCCTGCTTTTGATTGTAAGGGAACTACATTTGTCTTCAATAGTCTTTTTGTCTTCACATACCTATAGAAGCTTTTGCAATCAGTTTGCATATTTCCAATAAGCTTACTCTCTCATACTCTCAGTTTTCCCCTTGTTGATCAATCCCTTTGTTCCCCTTTGCTGAAATCTAAACTGCTCCCAGTCTTCAGGTCTGCTTTTTTGGCTAATTGAATGCCCCTTCCTTACATTTAACACATTTAATTCCTAATTTTCCTTGTTAGCCATGGTCAAGGCCACCTTTCTCATTTTATTTTTATACCATACAGGAATGAACAATTGGCGCAGTTCACTCATGCGTTCTTTAAATGTTTCCCATTATCTATCTACTGTCATTCTTTTAAGTTACACTCCCCAATTTATCATAGCCAGTTCATGCCTCATACCTTCCCATAGTTTCCTTTGTGTAGACGCAGAACCTTACTTTCAGAATCAACTGTGTCACTTTCCATCTTAAATGTAGAATTCTGCTATATTATGGTCACTGTTGGGTTCCTAAGAAATGAGGAACAAGTCTGCCATTATTTCAAATACACAGCTTTATTTCTTCATATATGTTGACCATATAGTTGCAAGTTGAGATCTCTGCAGCAACAGCTTTAATCGTGCTTTTTTTATACACTTCTACTTGATTCTCCCTGTGACACACTTCCAAGCCATTCCCTATACCATAACTACAAGATCTAGCTGACAATCTGTTCGTCCACGTACTTTCATATCTATTTCGGACCGATTTCCTTAGGTTTAACCATACCTGCAAGTCAGCTTTTTGCTTTAGCATTTGTAAAGTTAACTCTTATTATGCTGTAGTTTAATCACGCAAATCTCAGTATATCCACAACTGCCCCCCCTTTGATTCTTCCCAAACAGAATCACTCAAGCAAAGCAAGGTAATAATAAGTCTTGAAAAACAGTAAAATACTGATCTTTGGGATTCAGTGTTTGCTGAGTACAACATTTAAGCAACATAGATGAGAAATACAGAATAAGAAATCACAACAATAAAAAGTAATACTATACATCAACTTCCCCATCTTGGGCTATTGTAACAATTCTTACCAAGCTTCAAGGTCAATAAATGGTTGCTTGTTAACATCAGACATGCACTCAAAATTCCCCAGTTCTCTTTCTCAAGGGATCTGTATGTCATCATTTTTGGGCCCTTTCACTTCAGCTCAGTTTCACTGTTTTAAAGTCAGTTTCTGTATGCATTATGTGTCATTGTCATACAGTTTAAACTGTGCTCTTGTGCCATTCCAAACCACACTAATCCCTTTGTCAAGTAGGTGTACATGTCTGAGAGCTATTCTTCAGTGCCATTTTTTTCAACAATCACTTTGCACACTTACACCGGTATCCCAAGTCCAAGTCACGCATTATTGACTCTTGTATGATCTTATCAAAAGATCTGTGAGATTTTACTTACAGCTCCAGGTACAGTCCCGATGCCTCAGGTAATGGCTTAGTAACTTAGTTCAATTCTCTTGAAAGGAAAGTCAAGGACACGAACATCACAAAGAGAAAGCAATCAGTTTAGTACTCACCTAAACTTCCCTTTCAGTAAAATGCATGTTAACTTCGATTGCCATTTCAACCCATTATTCTCATTCGTTTTCCTTCTGCCACTATTCTCTATCTCTAATTACTTCATCTCATCCAATTTTGCAAATTAGTACCTATCTAATTCCAGAGATCTGGAGAGATCTATAGTCCATCGTAAATCATCTCATACTTTTTTAAAACATTAGTCCAACATTTCTGTTTGATTCAGGCAAAACATACCTTGTTTCTTCCTTCTCTGTGACTCACATTACTTTCTAACCCATTCTAGATATTTGATATATCTCCTGCATAAATTTGCCCAAATTCAAAATTATGTTTCCTCCCCCAAAGCCACCAACAATTTTTCTGCATTGAAATTCCTGATACCCAACACATTTAATGTTTTTGCAGTAGTTCTCTAACACTGAGACGTGTTGTTAACAAGTGGCTTGATGGATTAGTGGTGCTGGAAGAGCACAGCAGTTCAGGCAGCATCCAAGGACCAGCAAAATTGATGTTTCGGGCAAAAGCCCTTCATCAGTAATAAAGGCAGTGAGCCTGGAGTGTGGAGAGATAAGCTAGAGGAGGGTGGGGGTGGGGAGAAAGTAGCATAGAGTACAATGGGTGAGTGGGGGAGGGGATGAAGGTGATAG
>NC_057716.1:104466083-104487108 GCF_004010195.1 Chiloscyllium plagiosum
TTTATTCCTGATGAAGGGCTTTTGCCCGAAACGTCGATTTTGCTGCTCCTTGGATGCTGCCTGAACTGCTGTGCTCTTCCAGCACCACTAATCCAGAATCTGGTTTCCAGCATCTCAGTCATTGTTTTTACCAAGTGGCTTGATGGGTTGAGGATGCCTCATCCATAATGTGTTGCAAGTCTACAGACAGGTTCAGAAGTTCATAGCCATCTGTGAAAGCCTTCAGTATCTTTCACTCACTGAAAAACAAAACAACATCCACCCATTCCACTTCAAGCAGAATAGGTTAATTAGTAGTGGTTTAAGGGGTGGATTGAAAACTCCTGGATGTAATTATGTCAACCATCTCTCTTCCTCCTATATAGAAATGTGTGTTATAATTGACAAAGGGAAAACCCACTTCCTTTGTTAGATTATACTCTCCTTTTTAAAACTCCTTGATATCAGTTTCATCAGAATTTTATTTAAAGAGAATTGCATTTCCAAAGTTCCAGTTAGAATGAGCAAATCTTATCTTCCTGAATTAAAGATTTACTCATGTGTTAAAACAATATTTGGAATTTAACTCTGGCCAGAAAATGAAATTCCAAACGTGATAATTTCCAATTCCAAGAGATAAATTTTTACCAAGCTTTATGACCCAATTTTTAAAGCAACATTTTGTTGCAGATTTTTTGACTTACATAAGCACGGGGCAGCATGGTGGCTCAGTGGTTAACACTGCTGCCTCACAGCACCAGAGTCCTGGGTTCAATTCCAGCCTCAGGTGACTGACTGTGTGGAGTTTACATGTTCTCCTCGTGTCTGCGTGGGGTTTCCTCCTACAATCCAAAGATGTGTAGGCCAGGTGAATGGGCCATGCTAAATTGTCCATAATGTTAGGTGTATTAGTCAGGGGTAAATATAGGGTCTGGGTGGGTTACTCTTCAGAGGTGCGGCGTGGACTTGTTGGGCTGAAGGGCCCGTTTCCATACTGTAGGGAATGTAATCTAATAACCACTGATATTTCCTTTAAAGGGCATTACATTAACCATGCATGTTCCAAACTGATACATCACACTTTCAATGTACAATATATTCCCCAAATATAAACTAAGTTCAAGGTATTCCCAGATCACGAGCTCTAGGGAACAAAAACACAAATATTACACAACATTTAAACGCCAATGAATAAAGGCGCATTCAAACCAGACCACAAAGAGTTAACACTTAGTTTCAGTGAATGCAGCACCAAAAGCTGGTCCCTCTCTCTCTCCCTCTGTCACTGTTCCTTTTCCCTTTGCAGCCATTCCAGTTGCTCCCAGGTCTTTAAGCCTCCCCTTTTTGGGATGGGAGAGGTGTTCTTTGGACCATTTGACCCTCACCTTTGGCGGTGCAGGGTCATGTCTGTGTCAGCTGGCCCATTTGTATTTGACCCTCCCCCACTTTGAGTCCAAATTGGTAAAATTGGATCCAAGAAACCTCTAGGAGAAAGTGAGGACTGCAGATGCTGGAGATCGGGGCTGAAAATGTGTTGCTGGAAAAGCGCAGCAGGTCAGGCAGCATTCCTGAAGAAGGGCTCATGCCTGAAACGTCGATTCGCCTGCTCCTTGGATGCTGCCTGACCTGCTGCGCTTTTCCAGCAACACATTTTCAGCTCTGATGTCCAGCATCTGCAGTCCTCACTTTCTCCTAGAAGATCTTAACCTACTGCCTATCCTCTTGCAAGGATGCCTTCTTTGAAGAAGCTCTCTTCCTCTCTCTACAGATTCCTGAAGAAGGGCTCATGCCCGAAACGTCGATTCTCCTGCTCCTTGGATGCTGCCTGACCTGCTGCGCTTTTCCAGCAACACAGTTTCAGCTCCAAGAAACCTCTGCCTGATCTTGTCAGCATTCTTAAGCCCAAGGATGGTGTCTTGTCAACTGTACCTATTTTAAAGCAGAAGGAAGGGAAACTGTGATCCAGCAGCCTGGACCAGCTCCCAACCAGTATACTAACATTGAAGAGCAGTTTCTAATTTCCTGTATTTGTTCTGATAAACCAAAAGAAAAAAATTCTGATATTCAAAATACAATATAATGGTGACCATGAAACTGTCATTACTTTCAAAACAATCTTTCATCTTGAGGGAAGGAAATCTGTGCCCTTACCTGCTCTCACACCCAAAGCAATGTGTTTTACTCTTAACTGCTTTCAGAAATAGCCCAGCAAGCCACCCAATGGAATCAACTAGGAAAAAACAATGACTGCAGATGCTGGAAACCAGATTCTGGATTAGTGGTGCTGGAAGAGCACAGCAGTTCAGGCAGCATCCTCGGATGCTGCCTGAACTGCTGTGCTCTTCCAACACCACTAATCCAGCACCCAGTGGAATCAAACTGCAAGAGAAACAACAGTAAGCAATAAAACCAAAACGTCAGTACAGCCCTGTCAACTCGACAAAGTGCTAATTTTGGGTTCATCAACAGTACAGATTGGGCAGAGATTGCAGCACAGTAGCATATAGTCAGGAAGGAGTTGCCCTGGCACTCCTCAACATTGGCTGCAGGTGCCGTGAAGTCTTATAGCATCAGGGCAAGAGAGCTGATTACCGTCCACTGCTGCTGATTCAGTTCTTCTCCATGCTGAGCACAGTTTGGAGAACGCATTGAAAGAGGCACAGAGTGTACTCTGAGTGAGAAACCTGAATGCCAGTGATGAAGAATGGCTCAGTAACACTGGTATTAAACACTCTGGCAGAGTCATAAAGGATATAACTGATATACTGAGTCTGCAGCTGGTGGGGAAACAATAAGAGGGAAAAACATATTTAACCTTGTCCTCACCATCTGCCTGTGATAGATACATCTGTGTTCCATTACCAACAAACCAGGGGAGCAACCTTGATTCAATAAACAGTGTAGAAGGGATCAGCACCAGGCAAACTTAAAAATGAGGTGTCGACCTGGTGAAGCTACAACTTTCATGCACTACATGCATGCCAAACAGTGAGAGCAGCATGTAATAGACAAGGAAAAAGCAATCCCACAAACAATGGGATTAGCTCAAAGGTCTGCCAACTGTACCACATTGAGTCATGCGTAGTGGCAGACAATTAAACCTTCCACCTTCCAAGCATGGACAAAAGAGCTGATGTCCAGAGGTAAGATGACAGTGACTGCCCTTGTCATCAATGAAACATTTGACTGAATATGGCATCAAGGAGCCCGAGCAAAAGTGACATCACTGGAAACCAGAACGAAAGTTCTCCACTCGTTGGAGTTTTATGAGTGAAGATGGTTGTGGTGTTTGGGGATTCAACCATCACTGCAGGAGCTTGTCAGGATCATGTTTGAGGTCCACAATCATCAGTTGCTTCATCAATAACCTTCTATTTATCAAAAAGGTCAGAAGTAGGGATGTCCATTGTGCAATGATCAATGTTCAGCAAAATTTGAGATTCCTCAGGTACTGAAATCATCTGTATTCATAAATAGCAAGACCTGGAAAACATCCAGGCTGATAAATGGCACATAAGATGCATGTCACACAAGTGCCACAATAACCATTTCCAACAAAGGAAAATCTAACCTTTGCAGTCAATTGTATCTCCGAGCATCAGTGTCTTGACAAGAAACTGAACCAGACCAGCCATGTAAATGCTAATATAGGAGCTGCAAGAGCAGACCAGAGGCTTGGAATTCTGTAGCAAGTGATTCAGCTCCTGAAACCCCAAGTCTGACAGGTGTATGATGGAATACTCCTCAGTTTCCTGGATGAGTACAACTTTAACAATACTCATGAAGCTCAGTACCAGCTGGAACAAAGTGTCCCACTTGATTAGCACTCAATCCATCATCTTAACGTATACTCCTTACACCACCAATGCACGAAGACAGCAATGTGTATGATTAATAACAATGATTCCCAACTCTTCCTCACTGGACCCCATTTCAAGTCATGAAAATTGTTGCAACTTGAGGGGAGGGTGGGTAAGTAAGAGAACATGGGAGAGCAGAGGGTCAATGGCATTCATTGCTGCCATGGAGCTTGTGACTCCATGTGAAGTCACGGTTCCCACTTTGAGAAGTCCTGATCTATAAGATTAACCCACCAATCTTCATTCGACAGCACCTTTCAAACTTGCACCTCTATCACATAGAAGGACAAGGGCAGGAAAATGTCGAAACATCACCACCTGCAAGTTACCATCCATGTCGCACACTATCCTGACTTGGAACTGTATTGCCATACCTTCATTGCCACTAGTTTAAAATCCTGGAACACCCTTCCCAACAGCACTATGCAATGGACTGAGTAGTTCAAGACATCAGCTCA
Source organism: Chiloscyllium plagiosum (assembly GCF_004010195.1). Taxonomy (NCBI): domain Eukaryota; kingdom Metazoa; phylum Chordata; class Chondrichthyes; order Orectolobiformes; family Hemiscylliidae; genus Chiloscyllium; species Chiloscyllium plagiosum. Next base: position 104,470,381 of record NC_057716.1, read on the forward strand.
GCACTCCTTCTCAAGGTCAATTAGGATGGGCAATAAACGCTGGCCCAGCCAGCAAAGCCTGCATTCTGGGAATGAATACATAAAACAATTACAAACCTAGTTTGTGCAATTTGTTTTTAATCCTTTTAGCCTCATTCCAGAAACAAATTTTAATAAAGCATACTTGTTTCATTCTGGTGAGCAGATGGGCAATAGTGAATTACTGTAGATACAGAGCCTGGTGTTTAACAGTGCCTTCTACAAAGGAGAGCAAGTGTGAAGGGCACATGTCCTTTTCAGGGATGGAGAGACATGCAATAATGCTTTCATGAGAGTTTAAGATTTAATTATTTAATTTAGCTAGACGAGTCAGACATGTGTCTTCATCCTCCTGAGGTTTTCATTTTGTTTTGTAGGGAAGCACACTGCGAGATGTCAACATCAGAATTCCCAGATTCCTCAAGAGAATTGGCCACTGAGGCATTATCCTCAGGAATATCACCACCCTCGGGACAGCTCGGAAATTCAGAGCTGAAAAATTCCCCGAATGAGCTGAATCATATTGAATCTCCGGGTATGCCTGGAGCGTTGACATCTCCAGTTCAGACTGTGACGGAGACCCTCTCACAATCTTCAGGACTACTAGAGCCTTTGCCAACAGCCAATCAAGAAGCTATTCATTTCCTGGCTTCGCTCGGTAAGTGTTTGATTTCCAGAGCTGAATCTGATCCTAATGTAAACCAAAGGCTATGGGCACTGACAATAACCTGGCAGTATCACTGAAAATATGTGCTCCAGAACGAGCCATGCCCCGAGCCAAGATGTTCCAGTAAAGACACACCATTAACATCAACCTGACAATTGGTTGGAAAATTGCCCAGTTTTGTCCTGTGTACACAAAGCAGAACATTTCGGTTGGTGGTACTGTAGTGATAATGTCACTGGACTAGCAATCCAGATGTTCTCGGGACATCAGTTGAATCCCACCATGGTAGATAGTGAAATTTGAATTAACTAAAAAAAAAATTCTGGAATAAAAAGCTAGCCTATTGGTGACCTTTACTCTACATTTGCCCCCATACCGTACCTTCCATGGGAGTATTTGATAGGGACAGTATAGTGGAAGATTTATTTTCACTTTAAAGGCATATGAAGCTTTACTCTGCACTTAAATTCCATGGAATGGCTGCACTGGAAGTGTTTGACCGGGCAGTGTACAAAAGGTCAACCATATTCCTCTGGAATCGGACCAGACCAGGTAAAATCGGCAGACTTCCTTCCCTAAAGGACATTCGTGACCCAGATGTTTTTAAAGAAATAATCAACAGTAGTTACAAGGCCTCTGTGTGGAACCGCAGGAGATGGGGGAGATACGAAACAAGTATTTTGCATCAGTGTTTACTGTGGAGAAGGATATGGAAGATATAGAATGTGGGGAAATAGATGAAAAAAATGTCCATATTACAGAGGAGGAGGTGCTGGATGTCTTGGACCCGATCAGGTGTACTCTAGAAATCTGTGGGAAGCGAGGAAAGTGATTGCTAAGCCCCTTGCTGAGACATTTGCATCATTGACAGTCTGAGGAGAGGTGCCAGAAGACTGGAGGTTGGCTAACGTGGTGCCACTGTCTAAGAAAGGTGGTAAGGAAAAGCCAGGGAACTATAGACCAGTGAGCCTGATGTCAGTGGTGGGACGTTGTTGAAAGGAATCCTGAGGGACAGGATTTGCATGCATTTGGAAAGGCAAGGACTGATTAGGGATAGTCAGCATGGCTCTGTGAGTGGGAAATCAAGTCTCACAAACTTGGTTGAGATTTTGGAAGAAATACCGAATGGGATTGATGAGGGCAAGGCATTCGACAAGGTTCCTCATGCGGGCCTGGTTATAAGATTAGATCACATGCAATACAGGGAGAACTAACCATTTGGATACAGAACTGGTTCAAAGGTAGAAGACAGAGGGTGGTGGTGGAGGGTTGCTTTTCAGTCTGGAGGCCAGCAGTGTGTCACAAGGATTGGTGCTGGGTCCATTGCTTTTTGTCATTTATATAAATGATTTGGATGTGAACATAGTAGGCATAGTCATTAAGTTTGCAGATGAAACCAAAATTGGAAGTGTAGTGGACAGCGAAGAAGGTTACCGCAGAGTACAACAGGATCTTGGTCAGATGGGCCAATGGACTGAGGAGCGGGAGATGGAGTTTAAGGGAAGTTGATTTGCAGACGTTTCGTCTCCCGTCTAGGTAACATTTTCAGCACTTTGGAGCCTCCTGTGAAGTGCTGCTGTGCTGTTCTTCTGGAATTTATTTGGTTCTGCTTCTGCTACTGAACAAAGAGACCTTGGAGTGCAGGTTCATAGTTTCTTAAAAGTGGAGTCGCAGGTAGATAGTGTAGTGAAGAAGGCATTTGATGTGCTTTCCTTTATTGGTCAGAACATTGAGTATAGGAGTTGGAGGTCATGTTGTGGCTGTACAGGACATTGGTTACAGGACTTTTGGAATATTGTGTGCAATTCTGGTCTTCATCCAATAGGAAGGATACTGTGAACCTTGAAAAGGTTCTGAAAAGATTTACAAGGATGTTGCCAGGGTTGGAGGGTTTGAGCTACAGGGAGAGGCTGAACAGGCTGGGGCTGTTTTCCCTGGAGTGTCGAAAGCTGAAAGGTGACTTTATAACGGTTTATAACATCATGGGGACATGGATAGGGTAAATAGACAAGAAATTTTCCCTGGACTGGGGGAGTCAGAATTAGAGGGGAAGGGTTAAGGGTGAGAGGGGAAAGATTTAAAAGGGACCTAAGCAACAACATTTTCATGCAAAGAGTGGTACATGTATGCAATGAGCTGCCAGAGGAAGTGAGGAGACTGGTACAATTATAGCATTTAAAAATCATCTGCATGGTATATAAGTAGGAAAGGTTTAGAGTGATATGGGCCAAGTTCTTACAAATGGGACTAGATTAATTTAGGATATCTGGTTAGGATGGACGAGTTAGACCGAAGGGTCTGTTTCTGTGCTGTACACCTCTATGACTCTTTGACTAAAGAACAGCTCTGAAGAAGGGTCACTGGACTCAAAACATTAACTCTATTTTCTCTCCACAGATTTTACCAGACTGCTGAGTTTCTCAAGCATTTGCTGTGTTTGTTTCAGATTTCCAGCTCCCTCAATTGTTTGTTGTATTTTCCCACAGAAATGGAATATGCCGTTGTCTCACTCAGGGGCTTGGAATTGAATTCAGATGCCCCTGAGGAGAAGAGCACTGTCTTGACTATTTTTAATAACACTGCTGATGAATTGTGTGTTTCAGTGCCCGAGGAATTCAACAATATTTACTTCACAGACTCCCTGAAGACGGTTTCTGATGCAGGGAAAGAGATTGGTGAATTTACTGTCACCATACAACCTATCCTGTATCATAGTTTCCCATGTCTTAATATTCATGCCAACAGCCATGGAACCATTGACTCTATCCCATGTGGAACATCCATCTCAGGTAAGTCACTATTGCATGCCTGAATTTATAACACAGTTCAACTGTTTATCAGTCTTTCTTTCCTAATTTTCCTTCTCCTCTCCTGTAAACATTGGCTTTAGCTACCATGCACTTCCATTAGCATTGGGAAACCGTCTTCATTCTAATAGTTATTCATGTGCTAGTTTAGTCTGGAGAAGTCAGGAGGCCATTTGACTTCATAGTGTTATGATTCAGTGGCACCAATTATTATACAGTAACTTCCAGTTGATGTTAGTAATTCACAAGTCAGATTCTGAAAAAAACGTGTCTGCTACCAAAGGCTCACTGGATAATACTCAGGAGCAGAAATCCTGGTTCATTATTTTTCTGTGACTCAGAGTTAGTGCCAACTGATAGTACCCTGGCTGAGATCAATACAGACCAAGAATACTGTTCTGACTGGTTTGGTGCAGAACCACATGACACAAGCTTATGAAGGAAGAGCAGAAGTAGACCTGGAGCTCGCTCCACCATTCAACATCATCATGGTTAATCAGTTTGTATTTTGGATTCTAGATTCCCATCATACCCAATGACTCTTGACTCCCTTGCCTAACAAGAAGGGAGGTGATGGGGTAGTGGTACTGTAACTGGACCAGTCATTTAGAGACACAGGCTGGTGTCTTTGTTTCAAATGTGTTAAATTTAATTTAATGAGAATCTATGAAAAGCTTGCTTAATGACAACCATTGTTGATTGTTGTAATGTAACCATCTGGTTTTCTAATGGCCTTTAGGGAAGGAAATCTGCTGTCCTTACATATTGGACAGCAGACCTAGAACAATGTGGGTTGGCTCTTAACTGCCCTCTGAAATGACCCGAGAAAGCCAGCCAGGTTGAGTGGCAATTAGAGACAGGCCAAAAGTGCTGGAGTACTTGGTGTGTTGTAACCATGTTGCTACACTGGGAGAAACTGTGGGATCTCGAAGACTAAAATAAAGCCTGCTTCTCCCAGAGCCATTATTTGCAAATCCAGTGTTGCAGAATCCTGATTCAGATCTCTATCAAAGAAAGGACGCCTTGCATTTTGAGAACATTGACCATGGAACATTACGGCACAGTACAGGTCATTTGGCCCTCAATGTTGTGCTGACCTGTGGAACCAATCTGAAGCATATCTATCCAACACTGTTCCATTTTCATCCATATGTTCCATATGTTTATCCAATGTAAAACTTAGTAGAACTTTTCAGAGCCTCAGGGTACCCTAGAGGACGAGGCAAGAGTGCAGAACTCAGGAAAGGTTATTAAAATCACCAGCACACATACAAATAGGACAATGTATGGAAAGGGTTAGCAGTCAAACTTCAAGCACACTGGACAAACAGATGACAATGAGCAGAGGGATAATTGATACAGGATTGAAGGTGTTCTATCTGAATGCAGGCAGTATAGGGAATAAGGTAGATGAGCTTGTGGCCCAGATCGAAATAGGCAGGTATGACATGGTGGGTATCACAGAGACATAGCTGCAAGAGGATCAGGACTGGGAGCTGAATATTCAAGGATGTACATCCTATTGTAAAGATAGGCAGGTGGGCAGAGGGGTTGGGGTTGCCTTATTAGTAATTAAATCAATTAAAATTAAATCAATAGTAAGAAACGAACCATAGTCAGATGGTATAGAATCTGTGTGGGTAGAATTGAGGAACTGCAAAAGTAAAAAAAAAGCATAGTTGGGGTTATTTACAGGCCTCCAAATTGTAGTCAGGAGCTGGGGTGCAAGATACATCCGCAAATAGAAGAGATGTGTGAGAAAGGTAAAGTTACTGTGATCGTGAGGGATCTCAATATCCAGATGGACTGTGAAAATCAGGTTGGTCGTGGAATGCAAGAAAAGGAATTTGTGGAATGACTACAAGATGGCCTTTTGGAGCAGTTTGTGGTGGAGCCCACTAGGGAACAGGCAGTTCCCTGGATTTAGTGTTGTGCAGTGAGGCAGACTTGATAAGGGAGCTTAAGGTGAAGGAACCCTTAGGAGGCAGTGATCATAACTGCAATTTGTGAGGGAGAAGATAGAATTGGAGGTAATATATTATGGCTGAATAAAGGCATGAGGGAGGAGCTGGGCAGAATTGACTGGGAGAGGAACCTAGCAGGAAAGACAGTGGAACAGCAATTTGCAGGACTTTCTGGGAGTAATTCAGGAGACACAGCAGAGATTCATCCTAAAGAAAAAGAATCATTGTACAGGGATGATAAGGCAACCATGGCTGACTCGGGAAGTCAGGGATAGCATAACAGCAAAAGAGAAAGCATATAATATGATGAAGGGCAGTGGGAAACCAGAGGATTACGAAGCCTACAAAGACCAATGAGAAAAGAAATAAGGAGGGAGAAGATTAAATACGAGGGTAAACTAGCTAGTAATATCAAGGAAGACTGTAAGAGTTTCTTTAGAGGGTAGAAGAGAGGCAAAAATGGACATTGGGCCACTGGAAAATACTTAGATTACTTACAGTGTGGAAACAGGCCCTTCGGCCCAGCAAGTCCACACCGACCCGCCGAAGAGCAACCCACCCAGACCCATTCCCCTACACTTACCCCTTCACCTAACACTATGGGCAATTTAACATAGCCAGTTCACCTAATCTGCACATTTTTGGACTGTGGGAAGAAACTGGAGCACCCGGAGGAAACCCACGCAGACACGGGGAATGTGCAAACTCCACACAGACAGTTGCCTGAGGTGGGAATTGAACCCGGGTCGCTGGCGCTGTGAGGCAGCAGTGCTAACCACTGTGCCACCATGCTGCCCAAAATGATGCAGGAAAGATAGTAGTAGGAACAAGGAAATGGCTGAGGAACTGAATAATTACTTCATGTCAGTCTTCACGGTGGAAGACACAAATAATATCCCAAAGATTCAAGAAAGTGAGGGGGCAGAGCTGAGTATGGTGGCCATGACCAAGAAGAAAGCGTGAGAAAAGCTGAATGGCCTGAAGGTGGATAAATGACCTTGACCAGATGACTACACCTCAGAGTTCTAAGGGAGATAGCTAAAGACATAGCGGAGGCATTAATGGTAATCTTCTAGGAATCGCTAGAATCAGGAAGGGTCCTAGAGGACTGGAAAATCACTAACCTGACACCCCTGTTTAAAAATGGAGTAAGGCAAAACATGGAAAATTACAGACCGACTAGCCTAACCTCGATTGTGGGTAAGATCCTGGAATCCATTGTGAAGGTTGTGACTTCTGAATGTTTTCAAGTGCACGGTAAAACAGGGCAAAATCAGCATGGTTTCATCAAGGGGAGGTCATGCCTGTCAAATCTGCTAGAATCCATTGAGGAGATTGAGTTTTTTGAAGAAATAACAAATAGGATTGATGAGGGCAGAGAGGCAGATCTGATCGATCTGTTCGACAAGATTCCCCATGGAAGACTGGTTAGCAAGGTTAGATCTCACGGAATACAGGGAGAACTAGCCACTAGGATACAGAACTGGCTCAAAGGCAGAAGACAGAGGGTGGTGGTGCAGGATAGTTTTTCAAACTGGAGGCCTGTGACCAGTGGAGTGCCACAAGGATCGGTGCTGGGTCCACTGCTTTTCAACATTTATATAAACGATTTGGATGCGAACATAAGAGGTACAGTTAGTAAGTTTGCAGATGACACCAAAATTGGATTTCCTTTATTGGTCAGAGTATTGAGTACAGGAGTTGGGAGGTCATGTTGCGGCTGTACAGGACATTGGTTAGGCCACTGTTGGAATATTGCATGCAATTCTGGTCTCCTTCCTATCGGAAAGATGTTGTGAAACTTGAAAGGGTTCAGAAAAGATTTACAAAGACGTTGCCAGGGTTGGAGGATTTGAGATATCGGGAGAGGCTGAACAGGCTGGGGCTGTGTTCCCTGGAGCGTCGGAGGCTGAGGGGTGACCTTGTAGAGGTTTATAAAATCATGAAGGGCGTGGATAGGATAAGCAGATAAAGTCTTTTTTCCTGGGGTGTGGGAGTTCAGAACTAGACGGCATAGATTGAGGGTGAGATGGGAAAGATATAAAAGAGACCTAAGGGGCAACTTTTTCACACAGAGGGTGGTACGTGTATGGAATAAGCTGCCAGAGGAAGTGGTGGAGGCTAATACAATTGAAACTTTTAAAAGGTATTTGGTTGGATATATGAATAGGAAGGGTTTGGAGGGATATGGGCCGGGTGCTAGCAGGTGGGACTAGATTGAGTTGGGATATCTGGTCGGCATGGACGGGTTGGACCGAAGGGTCTGTTTCCATGCTGTACATCTCTATGCCTCTATGGATCTAAGTAATGAGCAGATTAGTTCAAGGAGAGCCAATGGATGTTATCTACCTGGATTTCAAGAAGACCTTTGACAAAGTGCCACACAGGAAACTACTGAGTAAGGTGAGGGCCCATGGTGTTAGAGGCAAGGTGCTAGCATGGATAGAAGCTTGGCTGTCTGGCAGAAAGCAGAGAGTGGGGATAAAAGGATCCTTCTCAGGATGGCAGCTGGTGACAAGTGATATTCCACAAGGCTCAGTGTAGGGACCACAACTTTTTACTTTATGCATTAACAATCCAGATGAAGACATTCTGGATAAGTTTGCAGATGATACAAAGATAGATAGAGGGACATGTAGCAGTGAGGAGGTGAGAGGCTGCAGAAGGATTTGGACAAGTTAGGAGAGTGGGCAAAGAAGTGACAGATGGCGTACAATGTGGGAAAGTGTGAGGTCATGCACTTTGGTCGGAAGAATAGAGGCATGGGCTATTTTCTAAAGTCTGAAATGCAAAAGAGACTTGGGAGTTCTAGGATAGGATTCTGTCAAGGTAAACTTGCAAGTTAAGTCAGTAGTTAGGAAGGCAAATGCAATGATGGCATTTATTTTGAGAGGACTTGAATATAAAAGCAGGGATGTAATTCTGATGCTCTGTAAGGCTCTGGTCAGCCCACATTTGGAGTATTGTGCTCAGTTTTGGGCCTCATATCTCAGGAAGGATGTACTGGCCCTGAACCGTGTCAAGAGGAGGTTCATGAGAATGGCCCCAGGAATGAAAAGCTTAACATATGAGGACTGTTTGAGGACCCTGGGTTTATACTCGATGGAATTTAGAAGGATGAGGAGGGATCTAATTGAAACACACAGAATACTGAATGGCCTGGACAGAGTGGATGTTTGCAACATTTAAGAGGCATTTGGATGGGTATATGAATAGGAAGGGTTTGGAGGGATATGGGCCAGGTGCTGGCAGGTGGGACTAGATTGGGTTGGGATATCTGGTCGGCATGGACAGGTTGTCTGTTTCCATGCTGTACACCTCTATGTCTCTATGGTAGGAGAGACCAGGGCCTGAGGGCCTTGGAATAAAGGGATGACCTTTTAGAATGGAGATAAGGAGAAACATCTTCAGCCAGAGTGCGGTAAATCTATGGAATTCATTGCCACAGAAGGCTGTGGAGGCCAGGTCATTGTGTAAATTTAAGACTGAGATAAGTTCTTGAATATCAAGGGGAGCAAGGGTTACATGGACAAAGCGGGCGAATGGGGTTGAGAAACTTGTCAGACATGATTGAATTGTGGAGCAGACTCAATGGGCTGAATTGCCTAATTTCTGCTCCATTGTCTTGGTCTACCCTAAAATGATTCACAGCTAATAAGGTGCAGTGGAAGTTCCATTACTGTTGTGCTGTAGGAAACATGTCACAGCAAGATCCCACAAACATCAACGCCCCATTGGTGAAAGGCCAGCATCAAACATGTATCAAAGTTTATTTTCATTATCAATAACAAAGACAGAAATTAATCAAAAAGTTCAGCAGGCCTGGCAGCCTCTGTGAAGGGAAATCGAAGTTAATGTTTCAGGTCAAGTGACCCTTCCTCAGAACTGATGGTAGGTAGGAAAATGGTGGTTTTTATGGAGAAGGCAGGGTGGAAGGAGGGTCTAACCTATTGTTAGCCTCTAAAAGTCTCCATTAACAGCTATTCACCCTCCCAGCCAGACCATTATCCACTTCGTTGCGCAACTGTTCTGTTTCTTTGGTCTCTATCCTCACCTATTGTTTACTCATCACTACCTCCCCCCATCCTATTCTGCATATAAATAGACATTTTCCTAGCTACCATCAGTTCTGAGGAAGGGTCACTCAACCTGGAACTTTAATTCTGATTTCTGTTCACAAATGCTGCCAGACCTGCAGAGCATTTCCAGCAATAGACCAGTGAGCCTTACGTCTGTTTGATTAGGTTCCCTACAGTGTGGAAACAGGTCATTCAGCAAACAAGTCCACATTGACCCTCCAAAAAGTAACCCACCCAGGCCAATTCCCCTACATTTACCCTTGACTAATGCACCTAACACCATGGGCAATTTAACATGACCAATTCACCTGATCTGCGCATCTTTGGATTGTGGGAGGAAACTGGAGCACCCGGAGGAAACCCACGCAGACAGTCACCTGAGGCGGGAATCAAACCCGGGTCCCTGGCGCTGTGAGGCAGCACTGCTAACCACTGTGCCTTGTTGTAGGAAACATTTTGCAAAGGATTATGATCGATAGGATTTATGGTCATCCAGCAAGCAACATGGTTTCGTCAAGGGCAGGTCATGTCCCACAAAACCTCATTGAGTTTTTTGAGAAGGTGACCAAGCAGGTGGATGAGGGTAGGGCAGTTGATGTGGTATACATGAACTTCAGTAAAGCCTTTGATAAGGTTCCACATGATAGGCTGTTGGAGAAAATCAGAGGCATGGAATTGAGGGTGATTTAGCAGTTTGGATTAGAAACTGGCTTTCTGAAAGAAGGCAGTGAGTGGTGGTTGATGGAAAATAGAGTACTGAGTCAATGGAAAGATTCCTGGTAGTGTGGATGTGCAGAGGGATCTTGGAGTTCATGTACATACATCCCTGAAAGTTGCCACCCAGGTTGACAGTGCTGTTAAGAAGGCGTACGGTGTGTTAGGTTTCATTGGTAGAAGGATTAAGTTCCTGAGCCGTAGTGTCATGCTGTACCTGTATAAAACGCTAGTTGGCTGTACTTGGAGTATTGTGTACAGTTCTGGTTGCCATATTATGGGAATGATGTGGAAGCATTGGAAAAGGTGCAAAGGAGATTTACCAGGATGTTGCTTGGTCTGGAGGGAAGCTCATATGAGGAAAGGCTGAGAGACTTGGGTCTGATCTCTTGGAAAGAAGAAGGCTAAGAGGGGATTTGATAGAGACATACAAGATGACCAGAGGATTAGATAGGGTAGACAGTGAAAGTCTTTTTCCTCGGATGATGACATCAGTTTATACGAGGGGGCATAATTACAAATTGAGGGGTGATAGATTTAAGACAGATATCAGAGGCAGCCTCTTTTCTCAGAGAGTGGTAAGGGCGTGGACTCAGCCATATTAGGGAGATTTAATCAATCCTTAGATAAGCACATGGATGTTGATGGGATAGTGTAGGGGGATGGGCTGAGAATAGTTCACAGGTCGGCACCTGTGTACGGCCAAAGGGCCTGTTCTGCGCTGTATTGTTCTACGTTCTATGTTCAATCTCTGTTGTTTCTGATTTCAGCATCCGCAGTCTTTTGGTTCTTTATTTTTATTATTATTGATATCGTTAGCAAGGTGAGATTGATAATGTTAATAATCAGTTGGTAGATTGGGTCTACAAGTGCAACAGCAAAGACTTCAGCATATTCTCCATGCTGACTCTCCAGCGCAGTACTGAGGTAATGCTGCACTGTCGGAGGTGCCACCTTTTCTGATGAAACATAAGCCCATATAGGGCCAGTATAAGAGAACCCAAGGAGTTATTTTGAAGAAGTGCAAGGGATTTCTCAACGGTAAACTGGCCAATATTTATCCCTCAACGAAATAATTCCTGGATATTATCAGGTCATTTATCACATTCCTGTGGCCTGGGGCTTACTGAGCATAAATTGACTACTTTATTTTCCCATATTACAACATAACTTCCGTTTCAAAAGTATTTAATTGACTTTGAATCACCTCGGGATTGCCCAAGGCTGTAAAAAGGACTACAGAAATGTGAATTTATTCTTTCTTTAACAAGAATTAAATCTGAAGAATTCAATAAAATATATTTAATATAGGTGTACAAAATCAGGAGGAAAAAGGACAGAGTGGACAGGGGAAACTGTTTCCAATTGAGAAAGAATTAAGAATGAGAGGACAGAGAATTAAAACAATTGGTAAAACAAGCAAAAGTGGCATGACGAGAAAAAATTGTGTTTTGTTGAATGAGTGGCTGGGATGTGGATTACACTGCCCTCTGAGTACAGGGCAACCGATGCATTACAGGTTTTCAAAAGGGACTGTTGTCTGGAAAAGAACAATGTACACGTTCATGGGGAGAAGGTGGGGGAATGACGTTAAGTGAATAACCCATTCAGAGAGCCAGTGCATATTTGATGGATAGAATGGCCTCCTTCCGTGCTGTAAAAATTCTGAATTCTCTCCCTGACAAATCTCTGTTCATTGCCTGGACAATGAACACTGAACTTGTCCTCAGCAATCTTCTACGAGATAACAGAGACATGAATATCACATGGGCAGGAATGGTTATTGGATGTTTTGGGGTTTAGATTTTTCAAAAGGAATAGAGTGGGAGGTAAAAGAGGAGGAAGAGTGGCATTGCTAATCAGGAATAGTATCACAGCCGCAGAAAGGGAGGTCATCGAGGAACATTTGTCTCCTGGGTCAGTATGGGTGGAAGTCAGAAGCAGGAAGGGAGCAGTCACTTCATTGGGAGTTTTCTACAGGCCCCCCAATAGCAACAGAGACATGGAGGAGCAGATTGACAGGCAGATTCTGAGAAGGTGCAGAAGTAACAGGGTTATTGTTGCGTGTGACTTCACTTCCTGAATATTGATTAGAACCTTCTTAGTGCAAATAGTTTGGATAGAACAGTCTTTGTCAGGTGTGCAGGAGGGATTCCTGATTCAATATGTAGATAGGCCAGCTAGAGGGGAGGCCATATTGGATTTGGTGTCTGGCAACGAGCCAGGTCAGGTGTCAGTTTTCTTGGTAGGGGAGCATTTCGGTGATAGTGATCACAACTCCCTGACCTTTACTATAGTCATGGAGAGGGTAGGAGCAGACGGTATGGGAACGTATTCAGTTGGGGGAGTGGGGAATTTTAGTGCTATTAGGCAGGAACATAAATTGTGAACAGATATTCTCAGGGAAATGTGCATCAGAAATGTGGAGGTTATTTAAGCAGCACTTGCTGTGAGTGTTGGATAGGTTTGTCCCACTGAGGCAAGGAAGGGATGGTAGGGTGAAGGAACCTTGGATGACAAGAGATGTGGAATATCTAGTCAAGAGGAAGAAAGAAGGTTACTTAAGGTTGAGGATGCAAGAATCAGACAGGGCTCTGGAGGGTTACAAGGTAGCCAGGAAGGAACTGAAGAATGGACTTAGGAGAGCTAGAAGGAGGCATGAAAAAGCATTGATGAATAGGATTAAAGGAAAACCCCAAGGGTTCTACACTTATATGAGGAACATGAAAATGGCCACAATGAGGGTAGGGTTGATCAGGGATTGTGGAGAGAACTTGTGTCTGGAGTCAGAGGAGGTAGGGCTAGCACTGCTGCCTCACAGTGCCAGAGACCTGGGTTCAATTCCCGCCTCAGGCGATTGTGTGGAGTTTGCACATTCTCCCTGTGTCTGCATGGGTTTCCTCCGGGTGCTCCGGTTTCCTCCCACAGTCCAAAAATGTGCAGGTTAGGTGAATTGGCTGTGCTAAATTGCCCATAGTGTTAGGTGAAGGGGTAAATGTAGGAGAATGGGTGGGTGGGTTGCGCTTCGGCAGGTCGGTGTGGACTCATTGGGCTGAAGAGCCTGTTTCCACACTGTAAATAATCTAATCTAATCTAATCTAATCTAATCTAATCTAATCTAATCTAATCTAATCTAAAACACACATTGCTTCAGTATTCACTAGTGAGAGGGATCTTGACGTTTCTGAGGACAGCATGAAACAGACTGACCTGCTCAAACAGGTTGATGTTAAGAAGGAAGATGTGCTGGAAATTTTGAAAAACATGAGGATAGATAAGTCCCCTGGGTCGGATGGGATATACCCAAGGTTACTATAGGAAGTGAGGGAAGAGATTGTTGAGCCTTTGGCAATGATCTTTGTGTCCTCACTGTCCATTGGAGTAGTGCCAGATGATTGGAGAGTACCAAATGATATTCCCTTGTTCAAGAAAAGGAATAGGGATAATCCTGGGAATTATAGATCAGTCAGTCTTAATGTTGGAGGTGGGTAAATTATTGGAGAGATTCAGAGAGACAGGATTTATGATTATTTGGAAAAGCATAGCTTGATTAGAGATAATCAGCACGGCTTTGTGAGGGGCAGATCAAACGTCACAAGCCTTATTGAATTCTTTGAGGATGTGACAAAACACATTGGATGAAGGTAGAGCAGTGGATGCAGTATGCATGGATTTTAGCAAGGCGTTTGACAAAGCTCCCCACGGTAGGCTCATTCAGAAAGTAACGTGGCATTGGATACAGGGAAATTTGTCTGTTTGGATACAGAATTGGTAGCCCATAGAAGACAGAGGATGGTAGTAGATAGAAAGTATTCAGCCTGGAGCTCGGTGACCAGTGGTGTTCCGCAGGGATCGGTTCTGGGACCTCTGCTTTCTGTGATTTTTATAAATGACTTGGATGAGAAAGTGGAAGAGTGGGTTAGTAATTTTGGTGATGATATGAAAGTTGGTGGAATTGTGGATAGTGTGGAGGGCTGTTGTAGGTTGCAACAGGACATTGATAGGATGCAGAACTGGGCTGATAAGTGGCAGATGGAGTTTAACTGGAAAAATGTGAAGTGATTCATTTTGGAAGGTCAAATTTGAATGCAGATTGCTGGGTTAAAGGCAGGATTCTTGGCAGCGTGGAGGAACAGAGGGTTCTTGAGATCCACGTCCATAGCTCCCTCAAAGTTGCCACTCAATTCAATAATGTTGTTAAGAAAGCGTATAGTGTGATGGCTTTCATTAGAAGGAAGATTGAGTTTAAGAGCCACGAGGTTATGCTGCAGCTCTATAAAGCCCTGGTTAGTCTACACTTGGAATATTGTGTTCAGTTCTGGTCGCCTCATTATAGGAGGGATGTGGAAGCTTTAGAGAGGGTGCAGAGGAGATTTACCAGGATACTGGAGGGCATGTCTTATGAAGAAAGGTTGAGAGAGCTAGGGCTTTTCTCATTGGAGCAAAGAAGGATGAGAGGTGACTTGATCGAGATGTACAAGATGATGGGAGGCATAGATATAGAGGATAGCCTTTTTACCCCAGGCAGAAATGGCTATCACAAGGGGGGGCATAATTTTAGTTGTCCTGAGGAGGTGTTGATGACTGTGACCTATTAACAGTGCTCGGGAGTCAACCCTAATGATATAGTTCAAGCATCTCAAAGGTATAGACTGCACAGCAGGACCTTCTCCTCAAGGACATCAGAAAGCCAGTTCAGTTTTTAACAGCAGTCCAACAGTTTTGTGGTCTATTTCCTGCCAAGACATTTTTATTTTCAGGGATCTTTGAACAGAATGCCAGATTGCTGCTTTTGAGCCAAAATTGGAACTACGACCAATTTGTTTGGTTTCTCCCAGCTTAGGAAGCAGAACCAGTGAGCTTTTATTATCGGTGTGAAGCAACACTGTGTATAAACCTTGGGGAAGATGATGGCATATTGATAATTGCATTGGATGAGTCATCTAGAAACCCAGGCCAAAGTTCTGGATGCAAAACACACTATGGTAGCAAATTTGAATGTAAATCCATTTAATATATGGAAAATGAAGATGGTCAGCATAAAACAATCATTGATTGTTGTGAAAACTTTCGTGATTTACTAATGCCATTTAGGGAAGGAAATCTGCTGTCCTTACCTGAACTGGCCTGCATGTGACCACAATTCACAGTAACATGATTGACTCAAAACCGCCCTCTGAAATGGTTGTACAAGCCACTCAGTTCAAAGCATTAAGGGAGCGACAACAATTTTTTACCTTGCCAGCTATGCCACATCCCATGAAAGAATTTTTAAAACTCTCTCAATTAACTTCTTTCACATGGCTTTGATTTATTTTGTAGCTTACGTCTCTCTTGAGCTTGAAACATTGGAACAATATCACCAGGAGTATATCAAGGTACTTTATTGTCTTACTACTTTTGACTTTGATGTTTGCACTTGTGTGGTAGACTCTAAAACTAGGGGCTTTAGTCGCAAATAAATCCAGAAGGGGATTTAGCAGAAACATCTTTATCCAGACAGTGGTGAAAATATGTGCATTATATTCCATGAATTCTCTCCCCTGACAAATTGTGTTCACTGCCTGGATGATAGCTTGTCCTTAGCAATCTTCTGCAAGGTAATTATTTTGTTGATCCAGTTGTTGATCAGCTTTTAAAAATTAACTTTCCTGATGTAGGCAGCACCAGCATTTCTCCTTTGGCTATGCTGAGGAGGTGGGCGGCACGGTGGCATAGTGGTTAGCACTGCTGCCTCACAGCGCCAGAGACCCGGGTTCAATTCCCGCCTCAGGCGACTAACTGTGTGGAGTCTGCACATTCTCCCCGTGTCTGCGTGGGTTTCCTCCGGGTGCTCCGGTTTCCTCCCACAGTCCAAAGATGTGCAGGTTAGGTGAATTGGCCATGCTAAATTGTCCATAGTGTTAGGTAAGGGGTAAAGGTAGGGGTATGGGTGGGTTGCGCTTCGGCAGGGCGGTGTGGACTTGTTGGGCCGAAGGGCCTGTTTCCACACTGTAAGTAATCTAATCAGACTGTGACCTGTTGGATTACAGTGCCACTGAGTGCCTTACAGTTCCACATCACACTGCTCAGGAGTCCCACATTAGTATTAAGATGGGTGTCATCTAAAGGCATAGGCTGCACAGCAGGACTACAGGGTTCTTTCTCCTCAAGGACATCAGAAAGCCAGTTCAGTTTTTAACAGCAATCCAACAGTTTTGTGTATGTTTAGAATATGCACATGAAATAATTATGGCTAGGGATTCTGTGACAAGTACATAGAATATAGAACATAGAAGAATACAGCGCAGTACAGGCCCTTCGGCCCTCGATGTTGCGCCGATCCAAGCCCACCTAACCTACACTAGCCCACTATCCTCCATATGCCTATCCAATGCACGTTTAAATGCCCATAATGAGGGAGAGTCCACCACTGCTACTGGCAGGGCATTCCATGAACTCACGACACGCTGAGTAAAGAACCTACCCCTAACATCTCT
>NC_057716.1:104489192-104508967 GCF_004010195.1 Chiloscyllium plagiosum
CCCAATTGAACCTTCATGCCTCATCTTTACATAGGCCGCCCTCTTCCCTTTACCAAGGGATTCCAATTCCTTATTAAACCACGGCCCCCTCACACGAGCCTTTCCTCCCTGCCTGACGGGTACTTACTTATCAAGGACACTCAATAGTTGCTCCTTGAACCAGCTCCACATATCAGTTACGCCCTTGCCTTGAAGCTTACTTTTCTAAGCCACACATCCTGGGTCATGCCTCACCGCATCATAATTTCCCTGCCCCCAGCTATAACTCTTGCCCTGTAGTGCACTCTTATCCCTCTCCATCACTAGAGTAAAAGTCACCGAATTGTGGTCACTGTCCCCAAAGTGCTCACCTACCTCTAATTCTAACACCTGGCCTGGTTCATTACCCAGAACCAAATCCAGTATGGCCTCACCTCTTGTTGGCCTATCTACATATTGTGTCAGGAAACCCTCCTGCACACATTGGGTCCGGGTGGGTTGCTCTTCGAGGGGTCGGTGTGGACTTGTTGGGCCGAAGGGCCTGTTTCCACACTGTAAGTGATCTAATCTAATATCTGCCAACGACTTTTCATGTCACCTCCTAGCTCTTCTTAGCTCTCTCTTTGTGGGCGGCATGGTGGCACAGTGGTTAGCACTGCTGCCTCACAGCAGTAGTTCAGGTTCTGTCTCCCAAAGTTCTGTTCACCATCTACAAGTCACAAGCCAGGAGTATGATGGAATACTCCCCAATTGCCATGGATGCCCAATATGTCTTTCATCCTCTCATCTAAGACACTGATAGAAATTTTTAAAAGTTGGGGGCCCAGTATAGATATCTGTGAGTTCCCACTTGTCACATGCTGCCATCCTGCCGGGCGGCATGGTGGCACAGTGGTTAGCACTGCTGCCTCACAGCGCCAGAGACCTGGGTTCAATTCCCGCCTCAGGCAACTGTCTGTGTGGAGTTTGCACATTCTCCCTGTGTCTGTGTGGGTTTGCTCCTGTTTCCTTCCATAGTCCAAAGATGTGCAGGTTAGGTGAATTGGCCATGCTAAATTGTCCGTAGTGTTAGGTGTAGGGGTAAATGTAGGGGAATGGGTCCGGGTGGGTTGCTCTTCGAGGGGTCGGTGTGGACTTGTTGGGCCGAAGGGTCTGTTTCCACACTGTAAGTGATCTAATCTAATCATATCTGCCAACGACTTTTCATGTCCCCTCCTGGCTCTTCTTAGCTCTCTCTTTGTGGGCGGCATGGTGGCACAGTGGTTAGCATTGCTGCCTCACAGCGCCAGAGACCCGGGTTCAATTCCCGCCTCAGGCGACTGACTGTGTGGAGTTTGCACATTCTCCCCGAGTCTGCGTGGGTTTGCTCCGGTTTCCTCCCACAGTCCAAAGATGTGCAGGTTAGGTGAATTGGCCACGCTAAATTGCCCGTAGTGTTAGGTGAAGGGGTAAATGTAGGGGAATGGGTCTGGGTGGGTTGCGCTTTGGCGGGTCGGTGTGGACTTGTTGGGCCGAAGGGCCTGTTTCCACACTGTAAGTAGTCTAATCTAAAATGTTTTTGCCAGCTAGCCAATATTCTATTCATGCAATTATGTGACCCCCCCCCCCCCCACCAATACACCACAAAGTCCCACTTTATACAATAATCTTTTATGTGAAATCTTGCCACATGCCTTCTAACAATCCAAGTACAGTACATTAACAGTCTCCCCTTTATCCACTGTGCATGTTACTCCTTTACAGAATTCCAAATGAAGAAGGGCTCATGCCCGAACGTCGATTCTCCTGCTCCTTGGATACTGCCTGACCTGCTGCGCTTTTCCAGCAACACATTATCAGCAGAATTCCAATAAAGCCAACTGGCCTAAAGTTTCCTCTTTTCCACATCTTGAATAGAGGGATTATATTTGCCACTTCCTAGTCTGATAGAACTTTTCCACAATCTAACAAATTTTGCAAAGTTAATACCCGCACATGTATTCCCTCCTAAGCCATCTCTTTTAAGATACTATGATAAAGTTCATGTGGACCCAGAGACTTGTCAGTCTGCAACTCCATCAATTTGCTCAGCACTGCTTCCTTAGTGATTGTAATTTCAATCACTTCCTCACTTCCTTCAACCTTCTGATTTACAGTTATTACTGGGATGTCTCTATAGTGAAGCCAGATCAAAATTATTTATTCATTTCATCCACTATTTCTTTATTATTTATTATTAACTTCCCATTCTCACTCCTGGAAGACCAACACTTATTTTACTTATTTTTTCCTGTCATAGATATCTACAGAATCTTAGAGTCATAGAGTGATAGAGACGTACAGCATGGAAACAGACCCTTCGGTCCAACCTGTTCATGCCAACCAGATATCCCAACCCAGTCTAGTCCCACCTGCCAGCACCCAGCCCATATCCCTCCAAACCCTTCCTATTCACATACCCATCCAGATGCCTTTTAAATGTTGTAATTGTACCATCCTCCACCACATCCTCTGGCAGCTCATTCCATACACATACCACCCTCTGCGTGAAAAGGTTGCCCCTTAAGTCTCTTTTATATCTTTCCTCTCTCACCCTAAACCTACGCCCTCTAGATCTGGATTCCCCCACCCCAGGGAAAAAACCTTGTCTATTTATCCTAACCATGCCCCTCATGATTTTATAAACCTGTATAAGGTCACCTCTCAGCCTTTGTGGTTCCAGGGGAAACAGCCCCAGCCTGTTCAGCCTCTCCTTGTAGCTCAAATCCTCAAACCCTGGCAACATCCTTGTAAATCCTTTCTGAACCCTTTCAAGTTTCACAACATCCTTCCGATAGGAGGGAAACCAGAATTGCATGCAATATTTCAAAAGTGGCCTAACCAATGTCCTGTACAACCGCAACATGACCTCCCAACTCCTGTACTCAATACTCTGACCAATAAAGGAAAGTATCTTTCCCTATCTGTTTTTACATTTTTAGCAAGCTTCCTCTC
This sequence comes from Chiloscyllium plagiosum, assembly GCF_004010195.1. Classification (NCBI taxonomy): domain Eukaryota; kingdom Metazoa; phylum Chordata; class Chondrichthyes; order Orectolobiformes; family Hemiscylliidae; genus Chiloscyllium; species Chiloscyllium plagiosum. Next base: position 104,492,145 of record NC_057716.1, read on the forward strand.
GTGCTCTAATTTATTTATCCTGATTTACCTTTTAGTCATTTTCTGCCATTCCTTGTATTCCGACCAGTCATCTGACCTGCCACCCATTTTTGCAAAATCATATGCTTTTTCCTTAAGTTTGGTGCTATCCTTAATTTCCTTAGTTGACCACAGATGGTGAGACCTCCCTTTGGAATTTTTCTTTATTATAGAAATGTATTTACTCTGAATATTCTGAATTATGCTTTCAAATGACTGCTACAACTTCTCTATTGATCTATCCTCTAGCCTAATATCTCAGCTTACTTCAGCTAGCCCAGCTTTTGTACTACATAGTTGCCCTTATTTAACTTCAAAATACTAGTCTTAGATTCCCTCTTCTCCCTTTCAGACTGGATTAAAATTCAGTCATATTATGGTTACTGCTACTTAGACGTGTCTTCTCTCTGAGGTCATTAATTAATCTTGGTGCATTACACAATACCAAATCTAATATAGCTTGCTCTCTGTTTGATTCCAGAATTTGCTGCTGAGAGAACTTTTAGATTAGATTAGATTAGATTAGATTAGAGTGTGGAAACAGGCCCTTCGGCCCAACAAGTCCACACCGACCCGCCGAAGCGAAACCCACTCATACCCCTACATTTACCCCTTACCTAACACTACGGGCAATTTACCTGACCCTGACACATCTTTGGACTGTGGGAGGAAACCGGAGCAAACCCACGCAGACTCGGGGAGAACGTGCAAACTCCACACAGTCAGTCGCCTGAGGCGGGAATCGAACCCGGGTCTCTGGCGCTGTGAGGCAGCAGTGCTAACCACTGTGCCACCGTGCCGCCCACGACTTCTTTTGAGAGCATTGTATTAACTCTCCAGCTAGACTGTTATTGTCAACCTGATTCTTCCAGCTTTTATACAGACTAAAATAACCCATAACCTTTGCTTTCTCTTCATCACAAGCGCCAATATTTCTTTGTGTATATTTTTTTTCTACATCAAGGTTAATATTTAAAGGCCTGTAGATCATTCTCTCTAGTGATTTCTTTCTCCTGCTATTTCTCATCTCCATCACAACAGATTCTACATCCTGATCTCCCAAACCAAGATCATCTCTAACTGTTGTACCAATATCATCTTTGATTAGGACCGGTGCCTCTCTGCCATTACCTAGCTTCCTATTCTTGAATCTTTTATACCTCTCAATATCTAATCCTTGTTATCCTGTAACCATGTCCCTGTAATGTCTATCAGATCATATTTATTCACTTCAGTGTGTTCATTTGTTTTATTATGAATGCCACTCAGATTTAGATAGAGTCTTTTGCATTTTATTTTGTTATTTTTGAAGTATTTTGTCTTGACTGTCTTAAGTTTTTATCTCTCTGTCCCATCCTGCCATTCTCATCTTCATTTTCCTTATTAGTATCTCCCTGTCCTGCTTTGACTGTCCCTTGATTTGCTACATTGACGCAAGCTTGATCCTCCTTGGCCCCTTGTTTAATTAAAACCGAGTTCCTGAGTTATGTGGCTTGCATGAGAATCAGTACCACCATGGCTTATATGTAGATGGTCCCAGTGGTACAGGCCCCATTCTCCTCAGTACTGGCACTAGTGTTCCAACTGGAACACACTTCTCCCCACCAGGCTGTGAGTCGTACATTCACATCTGTAATTTTATTTTATCAACTGCCAATTTGCATGTGGCCGAGGAAGTAATGTGGAAATGATTACCTTTGAGGTTCTGCTTTGAAAGTTAGCACGTAATTTCGTATATACATGGAATGTCTTTTCTGGTTCTACCTATGTCTTTGGTACCAATGTTGACCACAACCGACAGATCCTCCTCTTCCCATTACAAGTTCTTTCTCCAGCCCGGAGCAGTATCCCAAACCTTGACTCCAGGCTGCCTTCTGAGCTTAAACTCTGTGTTGCAGAGAACAGTGTCAATCCCACTCACTACCTTAGTCCCCTCCAACCACTGCATTCCTTCTTATTCCCTCCTCTTCAATGATGTCTGTATAACAGTACCACAGTCAGTTTGCACATCCTCCCTGTAGCCTTTCATCCAAACAAGCTGAGAAAACCTTAAACCTATTAGGCAATTTCAAGAGCTGATGCTCCTGACTCTGTGTCCCTTTACCTGCCTCACCCAGAGTCACACGCTCCTGTCCCTAATCACTGATCAAATCACAAGACACTTCCCTAAGAAGTGTGGCTGCCTCCTGGAATATCCTTCTCATCCTTTCCTATCCATGCATTTGTCCAAATGCCCCTTAAATGTTGTTAATGTACCCACCTCAACCATTTCCACTGGCAACTTATTCCATATGCGTACCACCCTCTTGTGTAAAAACGTTGCCCCTCATTATTCTTTCCCTTCTAACCTTCAACTGATGCCCTCTAGTCCTCGATTCCCCAACCCTGGGAAAATGACTGAGTGCATTCACCATATCCATGCCTCTCATCATCTTATACACTTCTGTGATGCTCCCACCACTTCAGTCTCCTATGCTCTAAAGAGAAAAGTCCTTGCTTGTCTAACCTCTCCCGATAACTCAGACCAGACCAAAGTTGAGGACTCTGGGTCTGTACTCAGTGGAGTTTAGGAGGATGCAGGGGGATCTGATTGAAATTTACAGAATACTGAGAGTTCTGGATAGAGAGGACGTGGGATGTTTTTGTAGTGATTGTAATGATGTCAGCCAGGTGGACAACATAGACGATGAGATCCCTGATTAGGGCTGTTAATTTGGTCCAATCAGGGAATCCTGGCTGATAGATAGGAATAAGAGTGTCAGATGTTTTTGTTCACTCTGAGAGCTGGCTCTGAGGGAGCTGGATCAGTGTCAAGGATTCACCACTTGTAAATAAAGTGTGTCTTGGTAGTGGGATACTGGCCTCTGTGCAGTTATATCAGTTTCCACTAATAGGAGAGACTAGAACCCAAGCAACAGCCTCGGAATGAAGGGACAACTCTTTAGAACTGAGATGAGGAGGACTTTCTTCAGCCAGTGAATCTCTGCAATTTATTGCTGCAGAGAGCTATGGAGACCAAGTATTTGAGTATGTTTAATACAGGGATAGATAGGTTCTTGATTGGTAAGAGTATCGAGGGCTACAGAGAGAAGACAGGAGAATGGGGTTGAGAAACATATTGATTGAATGATGGAGCAGATCGATGGGCCAAATGGCCTAATTCTGCTCTTATTGCCTGATGGACCGGCAATGTTTTATCCTGACGGTCACCACTCAGATAAAGGGACAGGTTGAGAAGTTTATTCCTGATTGATTGATTGATTTACTGTCATGTGCACTGAAGTACAATGAAAAGCTTTGTTTACAAGAAGTACAGGCAGATCATAGTAAGCAGGGATGTACAGATCAAAAAAAACATAGACAAAGGCATCCAGGTTACATTGCACAGGGCGTGCGCTAGCCAAGAGCAATGTTAACAAGACAATTTCAGCTGGTGCAGAAATGGAACCCAAATCACTGGTATTTCTTTACATCACAAACTGGCCATTCAGTGAGCTGAGCTAACTGACACCAAGTCTTTGTTATTATGGGGAGAATGAAACACACAAACTGTGATTTCCTACAAGTACAGCAATGTAAAAGTAACCAGCTACTTTGTGCTAGTGGCATGGATTGAGGGACATATATTGACATACAAGCAAATGAATTGGGGTGGAGAAAGCCATTTGCCCCTTGAGCTGCTCCACCATTCACTAAGTTCATGCATGCTCTGATTCCTCCACATTCCTACCTCACATTTCACCTGCTTCTTATCAAATATCTATTCACAACTGCCTCAAAAATATTCAAGGACACTGCTTACATCACCTTTTGTGGAAGAAAGTTCCAAAGACTCATGACTATCTGTGAGAAAAAAATCCTCTCATTTCTGTCTCAAATGAGATGTTTAAGGCTGAAGGTGGGAAGGGTGAGGCAATAGTGTCCGACAAGGGAAGTCAGGGACAGCATAACAGCAAAAGAAAAATTATATAATTTTGGTGGGATTAGTGGGGAGCCAGAGGATTGGGAAGCCTTTAAAAACCAGCAGAGAATAACCAAAAAAGCAATAAGGGGAGGAAAAGATGAAATGTGAGAGTAAGCTTGCTAGTAATATAAAAGAGGAATGTAAGTTTTTTTCAGGTATTTAGAATGTAAGAGAACATCAAGAGTGGACATTGGACCATGGGGAAATGAGGCTGGTGAAGTAGTAGGGGAACAAAGAAATGGCAGAGGAACTGAACAGGTACTTTGCATCAGTTTTCACAGTGGAAGACACTAGCAGCATACCAGAACTTCATGAGACTCAGGAAACAGAGGTGAATGTAGTGGCCAACAGTGAAGAGAAGACGCTGGGGAAGCTGAAAGGTCTGAAGGTGGATCAAACACACGGACCAGATGGAATACAGTCCAACATTCAGAAGGAGAGAGCTGAGGAGATTGTGGAGGCATTGGTGGTGATCTTTCAGGAATCACTGGAGTCAGGCAGTGTCCCAGATGACTGAAAATGACTAATATAACAGCCCTGTTTAAGAAAGGAGGGAGGCAGGTTAACCTGATCTTGGGTATTGGTAAGATTTTAGAGTCCATTATTAAGAATGAGATTGTGGAGTACTTAGAAGTGCATTGCACAATAGGGCTTAGTCTGCACAACCTTCAACTGACAAATCTGGTTAGAATCCTTTGAGGATGTAATGAGCAAGTTGGGATCTATTTGGATTTCTAGAAGACCTTCAACAAGGTGGCACATTGAGGCTGCTAAGTAAGATAATAGCCTATGGTGTAGGGGCAAGGCAGTGGCATGGATAGAGGATTGGCAGACTGACAGAAAGCAGAGAGTGGGGATAAAAGGGTCATTTTCAAGATGGCAGTTGGTGACTAGTGGAGTCTCACTGGATCCATGTTGGGACCACAACTATTTACGTTATACATGAATGATCTGAGTGAAGGAACTGAGGACATTGTTGTGAAGTTTGACTGGAACCCCAGGGTAGAAGCAGATATTACAGTAAGGTTTAAAAGGCATTTAGACAGACACATGAACAGGCAGGGTAAAGAGGTAAAAGCACCATCTGAAGGCAGATGGGATTAATTTAGGATGGCATCATGATTGGCACAGATATGGTGGGTCAAAGGGTCTGTTCCTTCACTGTTCTATACATTCTATGATTAGCATCTCCCAAAGAGGAAACATCCTTGCCACATCCACTAAGTCAAGACTCTCAAGATCTTATAGAATCCCTACAGTGTGGAAACAGGCCATTTGGTCCAACAAGTCCCACATCGATCCTCCGAAGAATAACCCACTCATTGTTGTGGTTCTGTTCGCCGAGCTGGAAGTTTTTGTTGCAAACGTTTCGTCACCTGTCTGGGTGACATCTTCAGTGCTTGGGAGCCTCCTGTGAAGCGCTTCTGTGGTGTTTCCTCCGGCATTTATAGTGGCCTGTCCCTGCCGCTTCCGGTTGTCAGTTTCAGCTGGGACTGGGACTGGGACAACACTACCATTATAGGGCAAGCGAAACAAAGAACAGCCAGGGAATTCCTAGAAGCTTGGCACTCATCCACAAACTCCATCAACAAACACATAGACCTGGACCCAATATACCGGCCACTACAGCGGACAGCTGAAACTGACAACCGGAAGCGGCAGGGACAGGCCGCTATAAATGCCGGAGGAAACACCACAGAAGCGCTTCACAGGAGGCTCCCAAGCACTGAGGATGTCACCTAGACAGGGGACGAAACGTTTGCAACAAAAACTTCCAGCTCGGCGAACAGAACCACAGCAACGAGCACCTGAACTACAAATCTTCTCACAAACTTTGAATAACCCAATCAGACTCATTCCCCTAACCTATTACTTTATATTTACCCCTGACTAATGTGCCTAACCTACACATCCCTGAACACTATGAGCAATTTAGCATGGCCAACCCACCCTAACCTGCACATCTTTGGACTGTAGGAGGAAACCCACACAGACAGTTGCCTCAGGCTGGAATCAAACCCAGGTCCCTGGCGCTGTAAGGCAGCAGTGCTAACCACTGAGCCACCATGTCACCAATCCAGGGTTTAATACACCAAGGAGAAGCACCTTGCTCTAATTTGGAATAGGGGCCCTGGGTTCTTTTACATCCACCTGAGAGGGCAAGTGGATCCTCAGTTTAATGTGTCTTCTGAAAGTCAGTTTATCCTAATGTGCAACACTCTCTCCGTATGAGTGTGTCAGGATTGCTTTGTGTGATCCAGCCTTTGGACTGGGATTACTGGTGATCCTATGATGGAGATGGCTTTGCAGGATAATTCCATTACATTGGTAATCCAGGGATCCAATCCAATGAGTTGGATCCTATCATGGCAGCTAGAAGAATTTAAATTCTATTATAAAACTGGAATTGAAAGACATGCTCATTAATGGTAACCATGAAATTAGCATTGATTATCTGATCAATCCATCAGGTTCTCTAATGTTCTTTAGGAAATGAAATATCCTTCCCTGTCCTAACACAGAGGAGATTCAAGAGCAATGTGATTGACACTTCTCTGAAAGAACTGAGCAGGCCATTCAATTAGGGATGGGCAACAAAAACTGGCCTTGACAAAGATATTCACTTCTCATGAAAGAATACCTTGTAAAAACTGAGGTAAATCAGGAGGGTAATTGCTGTTCAGTGGGATAAATTTGCAGTTTATATGTTGCTCTCTGATTTACAGACCTTTGATGTGGAGGTGCCAGTGTCGGACTGGGGTGGACAAAGTTAAAAATCACACAACTCCAGGTTATAGTCCAACAGGTTTATTTGGAAGCACTAGCTTTCGGAGCGCTGCTCTTTCATCAGGCAGCTAGTGGAGTAAGATCATAGGACACAGAATTTATAGCGAAAGATCATAGTGTCATACACTGATGCAACACATTGAACAAACCTAGATTGCTGTTAAGTCTTTCATCTTTTAGAAAAGGTTGTAGGTTTCGATTCATTAATATGTAAATCACAGAACTTTTTTCAACTCATTTTCCCAAGATGGCAGATTCTAACCTCACACCTTTAATGCATTGTCTGAGCTGAGATGTCACCTTTTTTTTATAAAACCTGAAGTAATCTTGGGAATGTGATTGGAAGAAGTTCTGGGATTTACATCTTAATGAATCAAAACCTGCAAACCATTCTAAAAGATGAAAAACTTAACAGCAATCTGAGTTTGTTCGATATATCGCATCAGTGTATGACACTATGATCTTTCACTAGCTACCTAATGAAAGAGCAGCGCTCCAAAAGCTTTCAGTTACAAATACACCTGGTGTCCTGTGATTTTTAATTTTACAGACCTGTGAAGTTTTTAACTCATAAACGTAACCTCTAAAGTATTAAAGATGCCTGAGAAGTTCTGTACATGATTTACCATTGTTGACAGCAATTGTCTCACCTATATTCTGTTCATTCCTTGGGGCGGGGGGGTTGTTTTGTTTTGGGTTACAGCTGAAGGATCAACCACTGTCGAAGAAGACGGATATAAAAAGAGGACCACGTGGTTATGTTGTGACGAGGGAAGTCACATCCAAACAGGTAAATCATGAGAGGATTAGCTGTACTCACATATAAAAGAGTCCAGCATTGAATATCAAAGATTTCACTGTGGCGTAAGGACAGAAATATTAATGTCATAAATTATGAATGTTTGACACTGTGGCTTTGTTATTTACGGGATTTGAACAAACCTGGCAAGGCCAGGATTTATTATCTGTCCCCAACTGCTATCAAGGAGGGTGCTAGTGAGGCACCTTCATGGGTGTTTTAATTGTTCAGCCATTATAGAGGCTTGTTAAGAGTTAAATAAAAACCAAAAAAAAACTGCAGATGCTGTAAATCAGATGAGCTCAGCAGGTCTGGCAGCATCTGTGAAGAGAAATCAGAGTTAACGTTTCGGGTCCAGTGACCTTTCCTCAGAACTGATAGTAGCTAGGAAAATGTGGGTTTTTATGCAGAAGATAGGATTGGGATGGGATAAGGAGAAATGATAGGTGGGGATAGAGCCCAAAGAGAGAGAAAAGCATTTGGATAGACAAAGGAATGGTTAATGATCTGGCTAGGAGAGTCAATAGCTGTTAATGGAGATTGTTAGTGGCTAACACTGAATTGTGTGTAATAGCAGACTATATGATCATAGTTTCATATTAATAGAAGCAAGAGTAGGCCATTTGGCCCATCGAGCCTGCTCCACTATTCATTAAGATCATGGCTGATCTATCCATCATCTCAGCTCCTCCTACCTTCACTATCCCCATAACCCTTCATTCCCCTAACATGCAAAAACCCATCCAACTAGGTCTTGAATATATTTAATGAAGCTGCCTCTACTGCTTCCTTGAGCAGAGAATTCCATAGATCCACTACTCTCTGGGAAAGCAGTGCCTTCTCATCTCTGTCCTGAATCTATTCCCCTAATTTGGAGCCAGGTCCCCTAGTCCTAGTCTTACTCACCATGAAAACAACTTGCCTCTCTCTACCTTATCTATTCCTTTGATAATTTTATATATTTCTATAAGATCCCCTCTCAATCTTCTAAATTCTAGCAAGTACAGTCCCAATTCATGTATGAGCACTCCTAAGTCCCACTGCACGACATCATGCTGCAATCTTTCACCATTTAAATAATACTGACCTACTACTTTTACTTCCAAAGTGCATAACCTCACATTTACCAACATTGTATTCCTTCTGCCAGACCCTTGCTCACTCACTTAACCTATTGGGGTGGCAGGGTGGCTCAGTGGTTAGCACTGCTGCCTCACAATGCCGGGGACCTAGGTTCAATTCCTGCCTTCAGGTGACTGTATGTGTGGAGTTTGCACATTCTCCCTGCATCTGTGTGTGTTTCCTCTGGGTACTCTGGTTTCCTCCCACAATCCAAAGATAATTTGCCACAGTGTTAGGCACATTCGTCAGGGGTAAATGTAGGGGAATGGGTCTGGATGGGTTAGTCTTTGGAGGGTTAGTGTGGACTTGTTGGGCTGAAGAGCCTGCTTCCACACTGTGGGGAATCTAAGCTATTTAAATCTCTCTGCAGACCCTCCACATCCTCTGCACAGTTTGCCTTTCAACTTAGTGTCATCAGCAAACCTGGATATGTTATACTCAGTCTTCTCTTCCAAATCGTTTATATATATCATGAACAGTTACAGGCCCAATGGTGATCCCTGTGGAACCCCACTCACCTCTGATCTCCAACCAGAGAAACCCCCATTTATCCCAACTCTCTGTTTTCTATTGGTGTGTACTATTTACAAGATGCACTGCAAAATTCACCAAAGATCCTTTGATAGTGCTTTCCAAACCCACGACCACTTCCATCTAGAAGGATAAGGGCAGCAGATATATGGGAACACCACCCTCTGCAAGTTCCCTCCAAACCACTTACCATCCTGACTTGGAAATATACGGCCATTCCTTCACAGTCGTTGGGTCAAAATCTTGGAATTCCTTGCCTACCGGCATTGTGGGTCAACCCACAGCAAGCGGACTGCAGTGATTCAAGAAGGCAGCTCACCACCACCTTCTCAAGGGCAAATTGAAATGGGCTATCAATGCTGGCCAAGCGGCAACGCCCAAGTCCCACAAATGAATAAAAAGAAAAGCCCTCTATCCATGCTAGTGCATTCCCCGCAACTCTCTGCATTCTTATCTAATGGATGAGTCTTTTATGTGGCAGCTTATCAAACATCTTCTGGAAATCCAAGTACACAACATCCACCTGTCCCCTCCATTCACCTCATTTGCTCCATCCTCAAAGAACTCCAGTAAGTTTGTCAGACATGACCTTCCCTTCCTGAATCCATGCTGTGTCTGCCCGATGGAACCTTTTCCATCCAGATGTTTCATTATTTCTTCTTTAATGATAGCCTCCAGCATTTTCCTGACTACAGATGTTAAGCTAACTGGCCTATAGTTACCTGCCTTTTGCCTACAGTCTTTTTTAAACAGCCGCATGACATTCACGGTCTTTCAGTCCACTTGGACCTGTCTGGAGTCCAGTGAATTTTGGTCAATTACCACTAACACATCTACTATAACTTCCACCATTTCTTTCATAACCGTGGGATGCATTCCATCAGGACCAGGGGACTTATCAAACATTTAGACCCTCAAGTTTGCTCAACACTACCCCTTTAGTGGTAACAATTTAATTGAGGTCCTCACCTCCCATCGTCTCCTTAACATCATGCTTTGGCATGTTAGACACATCTTCCACTGTGAAGACTGACACAAAATAGTTATTCCAGTCCTCAGCCGTTTCAGCATTAACCAATATTAATTCCCTTTCTTATCCTGCAAGGAACCTACATCCACTTTAGCCAGCCTTTTCTGTTTCATATATTTATAACATCTTTTCCTACCTGTTGTTATATTCTGTGCTAGTTTGCATTCATAATCTATCTTTCCTTTCTTTATCTCTTGCTTCATTGTTCTTTACTACTTTTTAAAGTTTTCCCAATCTTCCTGTTTCCCAGTACTCTTGGTTACTTTGTAAGCCTGAGCTTTTAATTGGATGCCTTCCTTTATTTCCTTGGTTATCCAAGGGTGGCTCCTCCTACCCTAGCTATCCTTGTTTTTGACTGGAATATACTTTCCTTGCACACTGAAAAATCTCTTTGAAAGTCCTCCACTTATCCTCAACTGTTCCACCATATATCTTGTGTTCCCCAGTGTAATTTAGCCAACTCCTTCCTCATCTCATTATAGTCTCCCTTGTTTAAGCATAACACCCTGGATTTAAATTATATTATTTCATCCTCCATTTGTATCCGAAATTCGATCATACTGTGATCACCTTTTCCATGACGATCCTTAACTATGAGACCATTAATTTTACCTGTCTCATTACACAGGTTCAGATCTAAGATTGCACAATCCCTTGTAGGTTAGGTAACATGCTGTTCAAGAAAGGTATCATAGATGAGTTCAGTGAACTCCTCTACCGACTTGATTCGGCCAATCAATGTGCATGTTAAGGTCCCCTATGACTACTGCCGTTCCATTCTTACATGTGTCAAATATTTTTTGATTAATCACCTGTGGCATTGTGGCCTATAGTCTACCCCCACCAGTGAATTCTTCCCTTTACTATTTCTGATCTCCACCCAAATGGATTCAACATTTTGCTCCTCAGATCCAATAATCATCTCTCCCTATTGCCTTAATCTCATCCTTAATTAAGAGTGCAACCCCACCTCCCTTACTCTCCTGCCTATCCTTCCTAATCACCTGATACCCATGGATATGTCATCACCACCTTGCAACCATAAATCATACTCCTTTGTACTGAATTGCACAACACATCAACCTTGTTTCAAATACTACAGACATTCAGATAAAGTACCCTTATACTCATTGTCCCTTTAGAATCTAGCAGTCTCCCTGTCTTTTGCATATGATTCTGTCACTCAGTTTTACGTTTTCTTTTCGAACTTTTGCTCTGGCCTCTACATTGCTTCCTTCTGCCTTTCTGCCTGGACTCCCATCCTCTTGCCATTTTAAAAGGCCTGGTGTTTGGGAATTGAGGCGAGAACATAGGAGAGTTCAGACCCTAAATTTAATGAAATCAATATTAAATCCAGAAGGCTGCAGGGTTAGTGTTCATTAGCAGAGGGATTGAATTCAAGAGTCGTGAAGTGATGTTACAGCTGTACAGGACCTTGGTTAGGCCACATTTGGAGTACTGTGTGCAGTTCTGGTCGCCTCACTTTAGGAAAGATGTGGAAGCTTTGGAGAAGGTGCAGAGAAGATTTATCAGGATGTTGCCTAGAATGGAGAATAGGTCGTACGAGGATAGGTTGAGAGTACTAAGCCTCTTCTAATTGCAACGGCAAAGGATGAGGGGTGACTTGATAGAGGTTTATAAGATGATCAGAGGAATAGATAGAGTAGACAGTCAGAAACCTTTTCCCCTGGTACAACAGAGTGTTACAAGGGTACATAAATTTATGGTGAAGGGTGGAAGGTATAGGGGAGATGTCAGGGGTGAGTTCTTTACCCAGAGAGTGGTGGGGGCATGGAATGCGCTGCCTGTGGGAGTGGTAGAGTCAGAATCATTGGCGAACTTTAAGTGGCAATTGGATAGGTACAAGGATGGGTACTTAAGCTGGGACAAATGTTCGGCACAACATCGTGGGCCGAAGGGCCTGTTCTGTGCTGTATTGTTCTATGTTCTATGTTCTATGGAGCAGAGGCTGGACAGACAGCCTGCTCTACGTTGCTGCTCTTGGCTCCATTGCTTATGATACACACGTGGGACTTTAACGTGGTTTTCCAGTGGTGAAGAGATAAGCCATATGTCTTGTGTGAAGTCTCAAGAAGGCACCTTCCATCTCCGAGAAGACAGCCTGGTGTTTTCTATATAAGGTGGAAATGGGTGGGAATGGCTATCGCTTCAGATGGAAGGTATTGTGGCTGCTGTTGGGGATTGTGAACAACATGACGTTCAGTACAGGTTCACACGCCGACTGCACAATAACATGGGGAGAGTTCGTCAAGGCATATAAACTATTAGGAAAGCCACGATAGACTGATGAATGGACTCACTAAGTTCAAATAATGCTGACCGTGTTGATGTTGATCTTGTCTAGTTCACGTCCTGTTCCGTGTAACCTGTATGCCTTAGTCTGTCCAAGTCTATTTCCACCCTATGATCTGTCTGGCCATGCTTACTATGACCTGTCTCCATTGCTCAAAATTTTTCCCTGCACTGAGGTACACGTGACAATAAATCAAACCAATCAATCCTGGGTAAAGTATGGAATTTCTGACCCTATCAATGTCTCTTTTGGAAGTAAATGATCGCTGCCACTCCTTGTGTTTCAGCGTCACCATTTCTTCGTCTCTCACAGCTCTATAGATTAAACACTCAGCTTCTTTACTCTATCCTCATGTTACCGTGTCTGTGGTAAGGAGATCATTCGTTACAAAGAAGATCAAATCCATAGAGTGTGCCCCGAATGCTCTCTCAGCAAGGCTCGACAACAGCAGGAAGATGGCTTTACTTATGTACGCGAATCAGCTTACCATGAAGGACAGCATAACATTGACAGCACCCATTACTTACACAGGGTTTGATTCGGAGCAGTCACCATAGACTTGTGTGTGGGAGATCATGCTTCCCAAATTTGTGAGAGTTCTTTGATGAAGTGACCAAGAAGCTTGATGAAGGCAGAGCGGTAGACGTAGTCTCTATGGATTTCAGTAACGCCTTTGATAAGGTTCCACATGGCAGGCTGCTCTGGAAGGTTCCATCACGTAGAATGCTGGGGGAACTGGCCAATTGGTTACACAGTTGGTTTGATGGTCGGAAGCAGAGGGTTTAGTGGAAAAATGCTTGTCAGTCTGGAGGCTGGGTCCATATCTGTTTGTTGTCTATGAATTAGTTGAGAATGTACAAGACATGATTAGCCAGTTTACAGATCACAGAAAAATAAGTGGAAGCATGATCAGTGAGGAATTTTATCAGAAATTGCAGCAGGAACTTAATCAGGTGGGGAATTCGGCCGAGTAATGGCAAATGGAATTTAATATAGACGCGTGACGTCTTGCATTTTGGAAACTCAATTCAAGATAGGAGTTGTTGTGGTTCTGTTCACCGAGCTGGGAATTCGTCTTGCAAACGTTTCGTCCCCTGTCTAGGTGACATCCTCAGTGCTTGGGAGCCTCCTGTGAAGCGCTTCTGTGCTGTTTCCTCTGGCATTTATAGTGGTTTGTCTCTTCCGCTTCCGGTTGTCAGTTCCAGCTGTCCGCTGTAGTGGCCGGTATGTTGGGTCCAGGTCGATGTGTTTGTTGATAGAGTCTGTGGATGAGTGCCCTGCCTCTAGGAATTCCCTGGCAGGAATTCCTTGCCATGCCTCTAGGAATTCCTAGTGGCATGGCACTCATCCACAGACTCTATCAACAAACACATCGACCTGGACCCAACATACCGGCCACTACAGCAGACAGCTGGAACTGACAACCGGAAGCGGCAGAGACAGACCACTATAAATGCCGGAGGAAACAGCACAGAAGCGCTTCACAGGAGGCTCCCAAGCACTGAGGATGTCACCTAGACAGGGGACGAAACGTTTGCAAGACAAATTCCCAGCTCTTCGAACATAACCACAACAACGAGCACCCGAACTATAAATCTTCTCCCAAATCAAGATAGGAGTTTCATGGTGAATGGGAGGGCCTTAAGGGGTGTAGTGGGCAGAGAGACCTTGGGGTTCAGGTGCACGGTTCCCTGAGAGTGGAGTCACAGGTAGTCAGTGCAGAGAAATAGCCTTTTGGCACACTGGCCTTCATCAGTCAGGATTTTGACTATAGAAGTTGGGAATTTATGTTGCAGTTGCACAGGACTTTGGTAAGGCCGCATTTGGAGTTTGTGTTCAGTTTTGTCACCTTGTTATGGGGAGGATGTTATTAAATTAGAAAGAGTGTCGAAGAAATTTACAAGGACATTGCCAGGACCCAATGATCTGAGTTATAGGGAGAGCGTGGAAAAGCTAGGACCTTTTCTTGAGATTGTAGGAGACTGGGGGCGGCGGGAGCTTATAGAGCTGTATAAGATCATGAGGGGTATGGATAGGATTAATGCTCTCAGTCTTTTTCCAAGGTGTAAAGAATCGACGATTAGAGGGGATCAGTTTAAGCTTAGAGGGGAAGGAAAAAAAGGGAACCTGAGGGACGACTTCTTTACACAGCGGATGGTATGTGGATGAGCTGCCAGCAGATGTGGTTGAAGATGTGGTTGGGTACATGAACAACAACCCACATATTAAACATTACAATCTCAAGACCACACAGTCTCTATCTTCCTCGCTATGTTCACTCTTCCAGCTGCTGATCTCCCTGGGTCATGTTTTTTTTTGCTGCAAGTAGGTTTGACATGAACATTTATCTTTGATAGAGAGTGTTTGAGATGGTCAGTTAGCACTTCTGCTATACAGCAGTTACTTTGTTGTTGGATAGCAGTGGCTCTCCCTTTCGAGTTCAAAATGCTGGGTTTATATACTTCCCATGATACAATAATTATCATAATTTGATTGCTTTCCATGTGTCCAAACAATAATATTCAAATTCCGTCGGCTTCTTGTATCCGTTGGTTGTATTTGAATTGCCGACAAAGCAGCAACCAAAACTCAGGTATCCATTTCCCAACTAATTGTGACATGTGTAACAGACTGACCTTTAGCTGGCATCTGTCGCTGTACTTTCTATTCAACAAGACCCATTCTGTCTTAAAGTGACCAGACATGCTTTAGGCTTCATAACACCTCCCCCCTTCAGAAAAGAAAAGGAACCATCAGAATTAAAAGAATTAATTCTTAATCCCATTATTATTAAATACAGAAGTATTCATCTCAGTTATAGCATTCATATTAATTCTGCACACCTATACAACACTGGGAGAAGTCAAATCTTATCTAAACGTTTTCCTTTAAATCCGCGATAATACATCTGCTGTCACATTGTAGGAGCGGCAGCATGTACAGTTTGTAAGTTTAAAGTCGGTAAGCTAAGACTTCAATGAAATAGTCTCATATTCCGGTCTTTAAAAATTCTAAAAAATGCGAGAGATTTGTCATTGTCCACAACCATCTCCGACAATTTGTTTATCATATAAACATTAAAATGATGTCAGGCCAGTACGAAACTTAATCATTCTTGTTCAATAATGGAGATTTTGCATTTTGTTTCTGGTGGATATTGTGTTTTTTCGACAAGTAGCCAATTAGCCATTCAGTTCCATCATCATCTTTCTGTATCAATACATCTCCGAGCCCTATATCCCTACATCAGACATAATTTTCAAAGGATTTGAAAATATTTGGTGTATCTAAACCTGATGCGGTTATTAATCCTGCCTTAAACTCTCAAATGCCTCCTGGCACTGTTTTGTCCACCACAATTCTGTGTTCTTCCTTAGTAAGTCTATTAGAGGTGCCAATACGCTGCTGAAGTTTGCAACAAACTTCCGATAGAATCCACTCAGTTCCAAAAATCGAAGCCCTCTTTCTTCGAGGATGGTCGTGGAAATTCCTCAGAGCCCTTCGTCTTTGTGTTCCATGGGGTCAACCTTCCATGTCCAATGTAATGTCCCAAGAACATCACCTCTGCCTTCGAGAATTCTGTTTTCTTTAAGTTTATTACCAAGTTTGCTTCTTGTAATCGGTCAAAATACTCTGCCAACTGTCACATGTGAGCTTTCAATCACTTGCTAAAGATCACTACATCATACAGATAAGCTGCACAATTTGTACATCTGACCACAACTCTGTTCCTGAGTCTTATATGTCTCTGGAGCATTATTCATTCACATGACATTCTGTAACTATTTTGTCATATCCGGTATCTTTATCAGATAGTTTAACCGACTCAACAATTTTGTTAACTTGAAAGGGGCCACTAAACCTGGCTTTGAAGGGGTTTCCTACCACTGGTGGCAATACTAATACGTCATCACCACGGGAAATCCTCAAAGTTTCAGAGTTTTATTCTGCTACCAGTTTCACTCAGGTGCTGTTTAGTAACTCATCTCTTCCATCTCATTTCTCCCTCACCTCAGATACATAATCCAAGTGTGAGATCTCCGGCTTCGGTCCTGACAATTTATATTTAATTAATTTCAAAGGGCCTCTCACATTATGTACGAATATTAACTCAATGGAAGTAAACGGTGTAGATTTATTTGGGGCATCTCTAATGGCGAACAATATAATGGGGCACCTTTATCCCAATCATTCGGGTAATTCTGACAGTACACTGTTAATATTGTCTTCCGCTTCTGATGCCAACTTTCCAAGGCCC
>NC_057716.1:104509839-104521074 GCF_004010195.1 Chiloscyllium plagiosum
CCCAAAACCAGTCTACCATCAACAAGCCACAAGTCAGGAGTGTAATGACATCCTCCTCACTCGCCTGGACGAGTACAGATCCAAAAACATTATCATAGCATCATTCAGCACAGAAACAGATCCTTCAGTCCAACCAGTCCATGCTGACCAGACATCCCAATCTGACCTAGTCGCATTGCCCTCTGGGTAATTAGGGAGGGCCAATGAATGCTGGCCAGAGACACCCACATTCCCATCAGTGAATCAAAAAATTCACACAATTTCTGATAATGCGCATGGGATTTGACAGGAAGTGGGTGTGCCTGGTGTTCTTTGAAGTGGGCCATGAGACTGAACATTTTAGGAATCATTGACCGAGATTCTATGTTGTTGCCTCACTTGCAGTTTTGAAAATGGATTCTCACGTTTTGATAAAAGTGTGTGATAAATAAAGATAACCATTGGCAAACGGTTCTGGAATCAATTGTAGGGAAAGGCTATAATTGATTGGTGTGGATGGGTTAACCAAACTATTACAGAAGTGTAACAGTCCTCTTTATAAGTAAAGCCCGTCTGACAAATTTCGTTGTTGTAGCTGAGAGGATTTGGAAAAATAAAATAGGGGCCAGAGTAGGCTTTTCTGCCCATCTAGCCTGCTCAACCATTCAATAAATCATGATCAATCCTTTATCTCAATGACATGTTCCTGCTGTCTCCCTAAACCCCATGGCATCATTAGGACCTAGAAATTGATCTGTTCCTGTCTTACGTATATTCATTGAGTTAGCTCCACAGCTTTATATGGTGCAGAATTCCACAGGGTCAGCAGTCTCTGAGTGAAGACATTTTTCCCATTTCAGATCAACATGATCTTCCATCGATATCGATGAAATGGAAAAGATTTACTGTGGGTTTTCTGGCATTACGAACAGGGGTCCTTCACCTTCCCGCCATTGAAGATGAGGAAGGATGGGACAGCACATTCAGGATCACAAGAAGTAGGATGAGAAGTGGGCCTTTTGAATCATTGAGTCTGATCCACCATTCGATAAGATCATTGCTGATCTGATCATCCTCAATCGCACTTTGCCGCATTTTCTCTATAACTCTTGATTTTCTTTCTGATTTAAAATCTGTCTCCCTCAGCCTTGGATATACTTACAGACCCAACCTCAACAGCCCTCTGTGGGAAAGAATCACACACATTCACTCTCCTCTGAGAACAATAAATTCCTCCTAATCTCTGTCTTTAATGTACAATCCCTGACTCTGAGATGATGCCCTCAGTTCATGGGTCCTTCCACAAGGGTAAATAACCTCTCCATCTCCAACCTGGCAAGACCTCGAAGAATCTTGGATGCTTCCATAACGTTGCCTCTGATTTGTCTAAAATCCAATGACCACAGGCCCAAACCCATCAACCTCTCCTCATTGGACAATTGCTCCATTCCTAGTATCAGCCGAGTGAACCTTTTCTGGACAACCCCCAATGCCAGGATATCTTTCTTGAAATAATCGGCTCAAACCTTTACACAATATTCCAGGGGCATCCTGACCAGTGCCTTGTAAAGTTTTAACAAGACCTCCTTCTTTCTATATTCCATCATTGAAAAAAAGCCAATGTACCCATTGTCCTTCCCTATTACCCATTGAACTTGACTGCTCCCGCTTCTGTAAAACATGCCAGCTGACTCCCAAATCCTTCTGTGCTGTAGCTTTCTGCAGGCTCTCTCTGTTTCAATAATATTCAGCCCCTCTATTCCTTCTGTCGAAGAGCCTCACGTGACCCTCAACAAAGTCTCCTTTAGCTTTGCCTCAAACATCGACAATGACAGGAGTAGACCACTCGGCCCATCGAGCCGGCTCTGCCTTTCAATATGATCCTGCCTGATCCTCTCTCTGCCTGTACATCTAAATGCCATTAAATCACAACATTTATCCATATGTTCCTCAAATATACTCAGTCACCCTGCCACAACCGTCTCCTGTGAGGGAGAATTCCACAGGTTGACCACCCTCTGAGTGAAGAAATGTTTCTGCAGCTCAGTCCAAATTCGTCTACCCCATCTCCTGAGACGGTGACCTCTTGTTCTAGACTCCCCAACCAGGGGGATCATCTTCCCTCCACATCGTCTGTTCAGCCCTGTTTGAATTTTATACATTTTAATCAGATTCCCTCTCAGCCTTCTAAACCCAAGAGAATACAGGCCCAGTTGGACCAGTCTCCCCTCACAGGAGAATCCTGCCCTCCCCAGTATCAGCCTTTGCTGCACTCCCTCTATGACAAGGATAATATCTCTTGGTGGGGGGGGGGGGTGTGTGAGCAAAACCACCCACGTGGGGTCTTACCAAAATCCTGTATAGCTGCAGTAAGACATCCCTCTGTCTTATGCTCACTGTCACTTGAGTTGGTTCGAACATCACTAGGACTATATATCATGGGATGGGGGAAGAGATTAATGTAGAGGGGTTAGAGGGCCGGACGGAAAGGTGTTTAGAAGCATCAAATACACAGGGGAAGGTCGGTTATTGTTTCCACAGATCTGGGGATGGGATGGTCCAGAGGTATTATTGATGGAGTATTAATCCTGAATCCTGGGAGTAGGGACTGTAACGAGGTCAGTCAAGTGGACCTCATAGAATATGAGTTCCCTGATTGGGGCTGTTTGCCGGGGCCAATCAGGGACTTCTGGTCGACCGATATAAACAGAAACGGCATTGCCCTTTGATGTGAAGGGCACTGCTTGTCATTGGCCACTCGGGTGTTTTCCTATCTTCCTGGTGGTGGAAATTGAATAAAGATTTGTGCACTTTGTGTCTCTCACTGTGTCTCACACTTGCACACACACAAAATAAAAGAAAGAAAAAAGAAAGAAAAAAAGAAGAAAAAAAGAAAAAACAAACAAGTGTTCCCCTCCAACTCTATAAAAAGAAAATGGAAAAAAAAACAGAAACAGTAAAGATTCGTGCACCTTGTATCTCTCACTGTGTCTCACACCTGCACACACACACCATGGGTGCTGGGGAAAAATAAGCACTACCGCAGTTAGGTGGTAGTGTGGGGGTTAAATTAAACAAATAAATAAAAAAAACAGGAGATTCCCCTTCACTTTAAAAAAAAATAGAAACAGAACAGTACAGCACAGACCCTTCAGCCCAAGATGTTCTACCAAACATGACACCAAATTAAACTAATCCCTTCTGCCTGCCCTTGGTCCATATCTCTCCATTCCTTACATATTCATGTGTTTATCTAAAAGTCCATTAAATACCCCTATTGTATATGCCTCCACGACCACCCCTGGTAGTGTGTGTTTCAGACACCCAACACTCTCTGTGTAAAAAAACTTGCCCTTCACATCTCCTTTGAATTTTCCCCCTTCTCACCTTAAATGCATGCTACCTTGTGATTTTGACCATCAATTCTATCTCATAACCTTATTGGCTTCTCTCAAGTCTCCCCTCAGCCTCAGCTGCTCCAGAGAAAAAAGCCAGAGTTTTTTCCAGCCTCTCCTGATACCTCATCCCCTCTAATCCAGGCAGCATCCTGGTAAGTCTCTCCCCAAAGCTTCCACATCCTTCCTGTAATGTGGTGACCAGAATTGAATGCACTACTCTGTGGCCGAACTGAACTCATGTAAAGCTGTAACATGACATCCTGACCCTTGTACTCAACTCCCCGACCAATAAAGGTAAGCATGCCATATACCTTCTTTACCGCCCTATCTACTCCTGTGGGCACTTTCAGGGAGCTATGGACTTGAACCCCAAGATCCCTCTGTATATCAATGTTGTTCAGTTTCCTGCCATTAACTGTATATCTTTCCTTTCCATTTGATCTCCTAAAGTGTAATGCCTCACACTTGCCCAGATTAAAGTCCATCTGCCATTTCTCTGCATATATGCGCAACTGATCTATGTCCCGATGTATCCTTTAACAACCTTCTACAATATCCACAAGTTGACCAATCTTTTACATAAAGTCAATAAACAACAGAAATCCCAGTATGGTTCACTGAGGAATGCCACTCGTCATTGACCTCCATCTGAAAAACACCCTTCTACCACTACCCTTGGCCTTCTATGAGCAAGCAAATTCTAACTCCACAAGACCAAGTCACCGTGGATCCCAATCTTGTGGATGAGCCTAACATGAAAGACCTTGTGGAAAGTATTATTAAAATTCATGTAGGTAACAGCCACTGCTCTCCCCTCATCAATCACGCTTGTCACCTCCTCGAAAACTTCAATCACATTAGTAAGACGTGACTTGCACTGCACAAAGCTATGCTGACTGTCGCTAATTAGCCATTCCTTTCCAAATAGACATAAATCCTATCCCTAAGAATTCTCTCTAATAATGTTCCAACCACTGACGTGAGACCCACCGGTCTAGAGTTTCCTGGATTGTCACTATTTCCCTTCTGGAACAGAAAAACATTAACTCCTTGCCAGTCCTCTGGGACCTCTCCAGTGACTAATAAGGATACAAAGACTTCGCTCAAGGCCTCAACGATCTCCTCTCTTATCTCTCTCAATAACCTGGAGTAGATATCATCAGGCACTGCACGCATATGCATCTTAATGCTCTTCAAGAGACCCAACTTCACTTCTTTCTGGATTTCAAATGCCCTCGCACAACTGCATGATCCACACTTATCTCAATATCCTCCACATCCTTCTCCTATGTGCATACTGACAGAAAGTACTCATTTAGGGTCTATTCCCCATCCTGCACCTCCAAACACAAGTTCCCTCCTTTATCCTTGAGTGGTCCTACCTTCTCCCTAGTTACCCATTTTTTTAAATGTAAGTATAGAATTCCTTGGGATTCTCTTTAACCCTACTTGCCAAGGTCATTGCATGGCCTCTTCTTGCTCTCCTAATTCCCTGCGTGAGTTTTTTCCTGCTTTCTTTATATTCCTCATGGTCCCGTTTGGTTTTATCATCCTAATCCTCACATGTGCTTCTGGTTTCCCTTTGACTAAATTCATAACCTCCCATGTTATCCGAGAGTCCCTTTCCCTGCCATCCCTGACCTTCCTCCTCACTGGAACGTGTTGGTCGTGAACTCTGAACAGCAGGTCTTTAAAGAACTCCTACATGTCAAATGTGGAATGGTCTGATCACAGTTCCTCCCAATTGACACTCCCTAACACCTGCCAAATACTGGTGTAATTTGCCCTCCCCCACTTTAGTAACATGGCCCAAGGTCCTGACTTATCCTTGTTCATAGCCATCTGAAATGTAAGGAGTTCACTGTTTCCAGAATGCTCTCACACTGAAAGGTTAGTCACATGGACAGGCTCATTAGCCAGTACAAGGCTCAGTATGGCCTCTCCTCTAGTTGGACCATCCACATACTGTCGGGGGGGTTCTGTACAATCTGAGAGCTGGCTCTGAGGAAGCCGGACCAGGGTCAGGTTACCTGGAAATAAACGGTGACTTGGTGATGGGATACCAGCCTCGGGGGATTTATTTCACCATGAACCTGGGCTCGAATTCTGCCTCAGTAAATGGTGGCATGGGAATTCAATAAAAATCTAACAATTGTAAAACCGCGTATGGTTCACTAATGTTCAGGAAGGAACCTGCCCTCCTTACCTGGTCTGGCCTACATGTGGCCCCCGCCCCAAAGCAATGTGAACCCTCCTGGCAATTAGGGACAGGCAGGAAATTACAGCCTCGTCCCAGAAATGATGTTTTTCAAAATGAAGTCTGATGGCACCTGTGAGCCCGAGGTGCAGGAGGGTTTGGAGTGTTCTCCTAAGGAACAGTGCTGCCCTGCTGAACAGGCTCTGATCATTGTAACACCAAATAAGTCCCAAGGGAAACACAGGGGAAGTGACACAGGGTTAAACACTGACAGACATGAGAAGGAACATCGACGTTTACACACACCGACCCCCACCCCCCAACCCTCCAACTCTGGAGTCATATCTGGTGTCAGGTTATTTCAGCTCTCCTTTTGTTGTCCCAATGTGGTTCTCCATAAGCAGCAGACGTCACAATGTTGCCCCATGACTGGGATCACAGGATCTGGGCCACTCATTCATTTGTGAGGTGTCCCCCTCTGAGGTTGTAAAAATGTTCATCATTCCCAGTCTTCCTGCTGCCTCGACACTTTACATCAGATGCTTTCCCAATTGTAAAGACTCAAAACAACCCCTTCAGATACGAGCAGAGACCTGGGGAATTTAAAACACTGAGGTAGTAACAAGTATCAATTGGTTCATTTTGGTCAGAGGATCACAAAGGGTCAATATAATAAAGAGCAGACAATTCTAAAGGGGTTACAGGAGAAGCAGGGCCAGAGCAGCTTGTACATTTTTTCATTAAAGGTGGAAGAGGGAGTGCTGCAAATGTACATCAGGCTGATATCAGGGAGGGCAGGGCTGCTGTATGAGGAGAGATTGGTACAACTGGGCCTGGGTTCAACAGCATTTAGGAGAATGAGAGGCAGAGTGTCATCCATGAAGTTATTGGAAACCCAAGACTTTATTACCAGGGGCATGTGAGAAACAAGGAGGTTATGTTCAATGTTTAATTAACAAAGAGTCTCCTAGTACAAGGAGGAATATCTGGTTTTTGATTTTACCCTTTAGGAACGATGCAAAGACATTAGAGAGCGCGAGAAATGCTTACATGAATATTGATAAACCATGGTGAACTTCAGTTAAATGGATAGAATTGCAAGATGGGCATTAATCTTCAAGCAGAGTGAAGAATGTTCATTGAAGATTTACTGCCTGTAAAAGGAGTCCTGGCTGAGATAATATTGAAAAAACACTGCTCCCATCGATGGCAGGATCACAAACACGTCAACGCCGAATGGAAATCATTGATGATAAAAGCAATGGAGACATGAGAAAAATGATCCTGCAGCTAATCGCTTGCACTGCCTCAGGTAACGGTGGAGGGAAATTCAATGGAGGCATTTGGGAGTGAATTGGGTCATTAACTCACACGATGGAGTGGCACTAAGTGAATTGTTCTTTCTCAGAGCCAGCACAGACACAACATCTGAATGGCCTCCTTCTGTGCTGTAACAATTCAGTGATCTTTGTTATGGACCAGACCAAACCCTCTATAAATATATCATGGAGATAGCCTGGACCCTAACTTTTCTCTTAAAGGTAAATGTAAGGTGCTGCATTCCAGATGTGATTCACTTGGTCAAATACCCAGGCTTTAAGTAAAACACAGTATATTCTCTTACCGCAGTTAAAATACAAACAAAAACAGAAGAATTTTCATAAAAAAACCAATATATTATTTAACCTGTCATCATCAAACGTTCCAGTGTAGCAGCATCACATAAAACCCACCCTTGCACAAACAAATTCATCAAAAGAGATTTCCCTCACTTACTGTCTCGTCCAGACCAGGAGAAGGAACACCAACAGAATGAATCCAGCAGCACAGAGAGAACTTGATTTTTTTTGTCCTAGCAGCATAGAGAGAATTGTATGTAGCAACTTTAAATCCAAAACAGTCCAACTTCAACCTGTGAGAGTAAAAAATGAAATCCCTGTGCCTGTGTGAGCCTGGCTCCACCTATTCATGCTTTGTTTGTCTACATTTAGTCCTGTGCCTGTCAAAACATTCACTTTCCCATTCGAATCCCAGTTTCCAGCACTAGGCACATAGCCTGGTGTACTTTGACATTGTAAGGGCATATCTAAACACTTCCTCAATATTATCTGGGTTTCTGTGTTCAGACAACGTACAGGCAGTGAATTTCAGACTCCCACCACCCACTGGATGAAATGTGTTTACTCACATTTCCTGTAAACCTCCTACTCATTAACTTAAATCATTGATCCCTCTGTCAAGCAGAAAACCTTTTGTTCTGACTACTCTATCTGTGTCATTCATAATTTGACACATATCAATGGTATTCCCTCTCAATCTCCACTGCTCTAACCAAAACAACCCCAGTCTGTCCAATCTGCCTTTTAACTGAAACTCTCCAGCCCAGGTAATATCTCAGTAACTCCCCTCTCCACCTTCTCTCATATCATCACATCCTTCTAAAATGTGGATTCCAGAACTGCACATCTTACATGAGCTAAGATCAAAGAAATGTTTAAGGCCGTTCCACCATCACCTCCCTGCAATTAAACTCTAAGTGTGGAGTAATAACGACAAGTATCCCATATGCTTTTGAAAACACTTTATCCTCCTGACCTGACACCTCAAGGAATTGAGGATGGTGCACGTCAATGTCACTCTGATCGTCTGTGCTTCCCAGGGTCTGATACTGCGCTTGTGATTTGACAGAAGATGGGTGTGTCGCGTTATTATTTGTTTCATTGAAGTGGGCCATGAGACTGAAAAGATTGGGAACTATTCATCTAGATTCTATGCAGTTCCCGTCCATCTGTTCATCTTGTATTCCCTCGCCTTGTTTGTCCTGTCCAAGTACATCACATCACATTGATCCCGATTGAATTCCATTGGACACGGTCCACCCTTCTGACCAACGGTCTACATCCTCCAATAATGTAAAGCCTTCGCCTCATGATTCACCACTCCAGCAATTCTTGTCTCTTTTGCAAACTTATTGATCATTTCTCTTACAATATTGTCTAAATCATTGGATAAAACAGGGACAGTCAGGATTACAACACTGATTAGAGCGGGACACCAAACTTCACATTGTCTAGAAATATCATTGGACAGAAAATCTAACAGACTGTGAAATTAAATGCTGTATTAATGTTGAATGTTGGTATGATGTTTGATCAAATTATTTGATAAACATTGTGAAGGGATATATTATTCCATTCTTCATCTCTTCTCTGAATTTCCTCTGGGTAACTGCATAAATAAAGGTGTTTGTGCAGCAGCTCAGGAGCTGGAGCATGAAGCCAATCTCTCTTACAAATGTTGGCAGAGGAACTGGGTATCCCAAGTAACCAAATCATTTCAGTATGGAATAAGCAATGAACACCATCCATAACGTGATGAAATTGCCAGATATAATAAATAACATAATCATGGATTTCCTCCGACTCCCCATCTCTGGGTCACTGACACTGTCCCCAGTCGTCTGAGCCCGGAGTCTCCTGCGAGCTCTGTTGGTTAATATAATGTTTCTGACTGTCAATGTGTTTAACAGTAGAATCAAAATAAATGGAATGAATGGTGTTATGATGTAATGCATTAATTCAACAATGGCCCAGACAATTGAATGAAGTACATTTTGAGGAATGTTACAAAACCATGGACTATTCAAAAGCCAATATCGATTGTAAAACATGAAATATCAGAAAATGTTCTTCAAGCAACACAGCACAGTCACTGTTCCTAAAATCACACCCGCTGTTTTCTTGATGCAATGTTTATTTCTCAGCTTTTGGCAACATATGGCCACAAAACGATCAAAGGTGAACGTGATCATGAACCAGACAGAGCAGTCTGTGACAGCAAAACGCAGAACAGCATGGATGTTGCACACGTGGAGAGTATGTACAAATTGAAACTCTGCCCGATATGTGATAGGAATTTGTTGTAGTATCAGATCGAAGATAATGACCAGTAGATCTGCCGTTGCCATAGCCACCAGGTAATGAGTGACACATTTGGAAAGGCCACACTTCCCTCGAACCAGGATCACTATTGCAATCAGATTAACTTGAAAGAAGAGAATAAATAGGATCATTTATTGATCAGGTATAATGCTGAAATGTTTTCTTGCTTTATTTCCAGTGAAGTATTGAAACTAATTCGTAATGGGTATCCAATGTTTTTGCATCAGTCTGCAACCTTTTCACAAATTGCGGGAAAAGCTGTGTTTTAAACAGACAGCTAACCCCGAATATAACAAGGTACAAAAGAGTTCCTTCTGATGAGAAAGAAATAACAGACTTAAGGTCTCAGAAAGTGTAGTCAATGCTGGGGATGAAAGAATCTATTGAATCATCAACAATGTCGTATCACAAGGTTGAAAGAAAGAAAATTGTATTAGAATCCAACACCAGAACAACTCAACAGCAGAATTTCATTGAACAACACTGCACAGGATTGAACACTGCAAACCTACCATAGAATCCCTAAGTTTTGACACAGGCTATTTGGCCCATCCAGTCCACACCAACCCTCCGAACAGCATCCGAGCAAGACCCACCCTACTTCGCGATCACTCCAAACCCACCATTCCCATGGCCAATCCACTTAAACTGCACATCTTTGGACAGAGACAAACCAGACTTGGTTGAAATCCTGGGCAGTTTGTACCATTAATCAGGTAGGAGCTAAGTTGGGTTGTGTGGCTTCGACATGCTTACTTCGGGAGCTTAGTAAAGTTTACATTATTGTTTCAGTACTTGATTGTCTCTGTTCTTAAAAAGTGGCCAATTTTGGTGAGTTAGCTCACAACACATAGATCAGTGAAACATGGTTAAAACAAAAACAAAGCACCTTTCAAAAGGAATAAATGAAAAAATTGGAGTGCAGAAATGCTGGGAGAGAAATGAGCCATTCAAACTCTTAGATAGTTTGTTCCATTGAATTGGGTCATGGATAAATTGAAAAAATTGCCATCAATTATTCTTTAATCCCATTCTCATCTTGCCTGAGAGGATAAACTTTGAATGATGATTTGGTGAGAAAAAGAGAATGAATGAAAGATGGGAAAAAGTTCGAAGAAACAATAGTAAGAATGAAAAACAGAAAGAAAGAGTAAAGGAGGAAAGCTGGCAAGAAAGAAAAAAAAGAGAGAGAAATAAAGGAGAAAAATAATGAAAGAGAGAAAGAAGGAAAGAAATAAAAGATAGATGCATGTATGGAATCGATAGATAGATAGACAGACAGATGGACAGATAGATAGACAGATGGATGGATGGACAGATGGACAGACAAGCAGATAGATAAATCAACAGATTGCTTTTTTTGCCTCACAAATGCATGATGACAATGAATTCTAATAGAAGAATTGAATTCCTCGATGTCGAATCACTGCTGAAACTGAAGGAAGGATATTCTAAAATGAGACACAAAAACATATGGTTATATTCTACTTTATGAAGGGACACCAACAGCAGCTAAGACCGGGTAGTAAATCCTTTATATATCAGTGATCACCCACAGAATTTTCAGCTTGACTATAAAACTAAGAGACATGGTTTCCCTTTGGAAAGTAATAGTTATTTTGATGATTCTTGTCAAGGATTAGCCTGTTCTCTCTTTGAGAGATTGAGAAAACTTCCATTATTTATAGGAGGGAGAATTCATCAGAGCAGAAAATCAGTT
>NC_057716.1:104521574-104539457 GCF_004010195.1 Chiloscyllium plagiosum
GTTCTATTCCCAGCTGATATTAATCAGCTGATGTTAATAGCCTGAAGGACAGGTGACCTAACATCAATGTTCTTGAAGAACCAGCATCAAGGTTGTGATCATCCAAGTTAAAAATCACACAACACCAGATTATAGTCCAACAGGTTTATCTGGAAGTACACGCTTTTGTAGTGCTGCTCCTTCATCAGGTAGCTGCTTGGTGAAGGGGCAGCGCTCGGAAAACTTGTGATTTCAAATAAACCTGTTGGACTATAATCTGGTGTCATGTGACTCCTGACTAAAGAAATGCAACGTAGATGTCAATATTCAGGAGCAAGCTCCTATACGAAGGGACACAATTCTTTGAGAGCACCCAATGCCAAGAGGAAGTACAAAAAAGGAACTGAAGAAAGGAATGCCAGTGATTCCAAGCTCCAACCTGTTCCAATTTCCAGAAACTCTTGCCAAATGTGTGGTCAGAGATACAGGTTCAGACTCATCAGCTATACAAGCACCCACAGAACACATGACCATGTGTTGAAATCGTTTGTCTTTTACTCTTTATATCTTGAAGACTTCAATCAGATCACCCTTTAACTTTCTAAATTCTAGAGAAAGCAAGCCATAATTGTATAATCTCTCCTCAAAACCTAACTCTTGAAGTCCTGGTAATGGACTGGTGCAGAGCCAACAATCTGTCTCTGAACATGGACAGGATGAAAGAGATGGTTGTTGACTTCAGCAGGGCATGGATTGACCACTCTCGACTGGACATGGACATGGAGATCGTGAAGAGCACCAAATTTGTTGTCATACACCTGGCAGAGAATCTCACCAAGACCCTCAAAACCAGCTCCATTGCCAAGAAAGTCCAGCAGCGTCTCTATTTTCTGCACAGGCTGAGGAAAGCCCACCTCCCAACTCCCCATCCTCACCACATTCTACAGAGGGTTCAGTGAGAATACCCTGAGCTGCTGCATCACTGCCTGGTTCAGGAATTGCACCGTCTCAGATCGTATGACCCGACAACAGATAGTGAGGACAGTTGAGAGGATCATCGGGATCTTTCTTCCCTCCATTACAGACATTTACACCACACGCTGCATCCTAAAGGCTAAGAATATTGTGGAAGACCCCACACACCCCTCACTCAAACTCATCTCCCTCCCACTATCTGGCAGAGGATACCAGAGCATTCAGTTTGTTACGGTCAGACTGTGCAATAGTTTCTTCCCCCAAACCATCAGGCTCCTTAACACAGTATGATCGACTCTTTCCCATCTGAAATTCTTTGCAAGACTTCGAATTGCTGCTAGAAAAAATGTCTATTATATATCATTCTTCTATTACACTGTAACTTGCGTGTTTTGCACTTCTTTGAACATAGAACATAGAACAATACAGCGCAGAACAGGCCCTTCAGCCCTCGATGTTGAACCAACCTGTGAACTAATCTAAGGCCATACCCCTACACTATCCCATCATCATCCATGTGCCTATCCAAGGATTGTTTAAATCTCCCTAATGTGGCTGAGTTGACTACATTGGAAGGTACGGCATTCCATGCCCTTACCATTCTCTGAGTAAAAACCTGCCTCTGACATCTGTCTTAAATCCATCATCCCTCAATTTGCAGCTATGTCCCCTCGTACAAGCTGACATCATCATCCTAGGAAAAAGACTTTCACTGTCTACCCTATCTAATCCTCTGATCATCTTGTATGTCTCTATTAAATCCCCTCTTAGCCGCCTTCTCTCCAATGAGAACAGACCCAAGTCTCTCAGCCTTTCCTCATAAGAACTTCCCTCCATACCAGGTAACATCCTGGTAAATCTTCTCTGCACCTTTTCCAATGCTTCCACATCCTTCCTATAATGCGGCGACCAGAATTGTGCACAATATTCCAAGTGCGGCCCCACACTAACATTTTGTATAGTTGCAGCATGACAATACGGCTCTGGAACTCAATCCCTCTACTAATAAAACCTAACACAATGTATGCCTTCTTAACAGTACTACCTACCTGGATGGCAACTTTCAGGGATCTATGTACATGGACTCCAAGATCCCTCTGCACATCCACACTACCAAGAATCTTTCCATTGACCCAGTACTCTGCCTTCCTGTTATTCTTCCCAAAGTGAATCACCTCATATTTATCTGCATTGAACTCCATTTGCCATCTCTCAGCCCAATTCAGCAGTTTATCCAAGTCCCACTGCAACCTGCAACATTCTTCTACACTGTCCACCACGCCACCGACTTTAGTGACATCTGCAAATGTACTAACCCATCCACCTATGCCTGCGTCCAAGTCATTTATAAAAATGACAAACAGCAGTGGTCCCAAAACAGTTCCTTGTAGCACACCAATTGTAACCGGACTCCAGGCTGAATATTTTCCATCAACCACCACTCGCTGCCTTCTTACAGAAAGCCAGTTTCTAATCCAAACCACTAAATCACCCTCAATCACATGCCTCTGCATTTTCTCCAACAGCCTACCATGTGGAACCTTATCAAAGGCTTAAGTGAAGCCCATGTATACCACGTCAACTGCCCTACCTTCATCTACATGCTTGGTCACCTTCTCAAAAAACTCAATGAGGTTTGTGAGACATGACCTGCCCTTGATGAAACCATGTTGACTATCTGCAATCAAATTGTTGCTTGCTAGATGATTATAAATCCTATCTCTGATAATCCTTTCCAAAACTTTTCCTACAACAGACGTAAGGCTCACTGGTCTATAATTACCTGGGTCATCTCTACTGCCCTTCTTGAACAAGGGCACAACATTTGCAATCCTCCAGTCCTCTGGTACTAAACCTGTAGACAATGACGACTCAAAGATCAAGGCCAAAGGCTCCACTATCTCCTCCCTAGCTTCCCAGAGAATCCTCAGATAAATCCCATCCAGCCCAGGGGACTTGTCTACTTTCACTCCTTCTAACATTTATAACACCTCGTCCTTACTAACCTCGATCCTTTTAGTCTAATATCCTGTATCTCATTCTTCTCCTCTACAATAATCTCCTTTTTCTGAGTGAAAACCAATGAGAAGTATTCGTTTAACACCTCTCCGATCTCCACAGGGTCCACACACAACTTCCCATTTCTGTCTTTGACTGGCCCTATTCCTAGGAGAAAGTGAGGACTGCAGATGCTGGAGATCAGAGCTGAAAATGTGTTGCTGGAAAAGCGCAGCAGGTCAGGCAACATCTAAGGACCAGGAGAATCGACGTTTCTGAAGAAGGGCTTATGCCCGAAACGTCGATTCTCCTGCTCCTTGGATGCTGCCTGACTTGCTGCGCTTTTCCAGCAACGCACTTTTCAGCTCTGG
This sequence comes from Chiloscyllium plagiosum, assembly GCF_004010195.1. Taxonomy (NCBI): domain Eukaryota; kingdom Metazoa; phylum Chordata; class Chondrichthyes; order Orectolobiformes; family Hemiscylliidae; genus Chiloscyllium; species Chiloscyllium plagiosum. The sequence goes on from NC_057716.1 coordinate 104,524,898, forward strand.
CCCTATTCCTACCCTAGTCATCCTTTTATTACTCACATACCTATTCTTATGCACTTTATGCTGTGTACGATCGTGTAGTTTGTGCTGTCCATGTAGCACCCTTGGTCCTGGAGGAACGTTGTCTCGTTTTTACTGTGTCAGTTGTATGTGGTAGAAATGACAAATAAAAAGCTACCTTATGCTACTCTACTCATTCTTGTAAACCTACATTGTACTCCTTCTATGGGCCTGGAAATTAATTTCAAAGTAAAGATTCCACCCTCCACAGTCACAGATGTTGGGAGCAGATTAGAATTCCCTGGTTAATTGACTAGGTACTGAAGCTGGGACGGTAAGGTCTCTGTAACATTCTGAAGAAAGCACTGACTCACAGGACTTCCACACCACACCCTCTCAATGTGACAGTTTATCACATAAGCAAATTCCTTGTTTAATACCCTCAAGATATTGAGATAATGTGCTAATCAGTAAAGGCTGAAGAGGTTGGAGCTCCTGAAAGAAGACTGAAGCATCACCTAATGGAGATGTTTACAATTCCGAAAGAGTCGATGTATAGAAGATATTCTCTCTTGCAGGTGGTCTACGGCTATGGTCTTTACTTAATCTAATAAGAAATTTCAAGTGAGACATCTGTAGCCAGAGACTGATGAAAATGTGGAACTCACTCCCACAAAAAACAGTTGAGGCAAGTAGCAGACATGCATTTAAAGGAAAATCAGCTAAAAGCAAGTGGGAGTAAGGAATATGTTGATGGGGAGAGCTAAAGAGGGATCGGAGTTAGTCTGTATATATGCTATCGGCTCAATGTACTTTGACTCAAAACGTGTGGCACTGGGAAAGCACATTAGAAAGGGCTTATGCCCGAAACATTGACTCTCCTGCTTCTCTGATGCTGCCTGACTGGCTGTGCTTTTCCAGCGCCACTTTTTGACTCTGATCTCCAGCATCTGCAGTCCTCACTTTCTCCTCAATGTATTTTGATGTTATGTAATTCCATGTTAAAGATTCTTAACTTTTTCATCTGTATTTAACCAGATTGTGACAACCGAGACCTTGACCTTCAAACCAGAAGAAATGCACGGATTTGTGTCAGAGGCCAGTAATCTGGCTCTTTTACGGATCCTGGCCCAAAGAAACAAATTCTCCGACAACATGGTCTTTCTCTCTTTTGACAGTGACATGAAGCTTTCTACTTCTACTTATGTAAGTCTGGGGTCCTTTAACCAGCAGAGTGAGGGTGGAGCACAGTGTGGGCTATCAGCAATTTTAATAGCCCACGCCAAAGCTAATGTGGCTTTGAGTTTTTGTAAACTAACCCCCTGCCATAACTGGGGTTGTAATTGTCAGAGAAAGGCGGAATTCATAAAAAAAATAAGAAAAAGGGATTTTTTTTTATTTTACAATGATCTCCTATAAAAGTCATATCTGTGTCTATAGTTATTTGGTTAGAAGCAGTGCCAAGGATAGGCAGCAAGAGAGTGGGACTAATTAGACATCAGGAATCACTGTTCCAAAATAAGAGGTTTCCCGTCTAAGAAAGAGAGATGAAATAGTTTTTTTTTCACAGAGGGTTATGAATCTTGGGGTTATGAGTCTTCTAGTTAAGTGTGATGGAAGCAGAGTCTTTGAATATTTTGAAGGCAGAATGGATTGATTCTTGATAGGCAAGGGGACAGGAGTGAATGTGGAATAATCAGATCAGCCATGACCTTGCTCAAGAACATTACAGCGCAGTACAGGCCCATTGGCCCTCGATGTTGTGGAGCCCTGTGAAACCAGTCGGAAGCCCATCTAACCTACACTATTCCATTCTTGTCCCTACGTCTATCCAATGACCATTTAAATGCCCGTAAGGTTGGCGAGTCTACTACTGTTGCAGGCAGTGCGTTCCACGCCCCTACTACTCTCAGAGTAAAGAAACTACCATTGACATCTGTCCTATATCGATCACCCCTCAATCTAAAGCTATGGTGCTGCAGTATAGGAAAGATGTGATTGCACTGGAGTGGGTGCAGAGGAGATTCACCGGGATGCTGCCTGGGATGGAATATTTCAGCTATGAACAGAGGCTAGATAAGCTCAGGTTGTTTTCTTTGGAGCAGGGATGATTGAGGGGAGACCAGATAGAGATATATAAGATTTTGAGGGGCATGGACAGGATGAATAGAAAGCAGCTCTTCCCCTTAGCTGAAGAGTCATGAACACAGGAGCACACTTTTAACGTGAAAGGCAGGTGGTTTAGAGGGAATTTGAGGAAAATGAAATTCAGCCAGAGGATGGTGGGTGTCTGGAAAGTACTGCCTGGGGAGGTAGTTAAAATAGGAAACCTCACAATCTTTAAAAAGTACTTGGAAGAACACTTGAAATGTCATAACATTCAAGAGAACAGGCCAGATGCTGGAAGGTGGGATGAGTGTAGGAATAGTGTACTTTTGGCAATACAGGCTAAAGAGCCTGTTCTGAACTGTACCATTCTATGATTCTGTGACTCAGGCTTAAAGGGCTGAATGACCCATTCCTGCTCCTAATTTGTTTGACCAACCGGAGAGCCAGTCCAGGTGTTATGGGTCCAATTATCTCCCTCAGACAGTTTTTCTGTGATTGTACAATGTGTCAAAAATTAGCTCTCTTGCACCCTAACCCCTGAGTTAATAACTACACTTCAACATAAAGTGTGAACTGACAATTGCAATGTAGTATCTTCCGAGTGCTGAAAGTGCCATTACGTAGAGGAGCTGGTAAAACAATCAGATGGAGGAGAATCAGGCAGTATTCAACAACAGCAGGCATACATTTCCTGGTCTCAACCAACATTAAATTGATAAGTGCATCTTCAGATCCATTGCTGTTTATGGGAGCTTGCTATGTCCACTTACAGTGGAACAATTGCTAATATGCAGAGCTTCAGAACCCCCTTGGGGTTGTGAAAGGCAGCTGTAAGTACAAGATTTTACATGCTTTCATTTGTTGAATTATACCTTTGTCTGGAATGGGCAAATAATCTCATGGATCACTGATTGCAGCAGCTTCTGGATATTTGATTTTTCCTTGTCCTGTAACGATCTTTCCTTTAACAGATGAATCTCGGACACAGAACAATGAAGATCGGGAAAGAGGAAAGGCAAGTTCTTGGCATCCAAAGGACAATTCACTCAGAGACAAGCGGCCCCATGAACTGGCAGTCCAACTTCCTGTCATCTGGGTGAGTACTAGAGAGGCCTCGTCATTGTATCACAGACATGTTATGCTGCAGAACAAGGCCATTTAGCTCATCTTGTATGCACATATTTCAGTATTTCTTTATTTGCCAGTTTAAGTACTTGAGTCATTCCATTAGACCATGGCTCATCTGTTTGTGTTTTGAGTTCTATATTCCCACTCAGCCCTGACAACATTTGATTTATTTGCCTAACACAAATCTATCTACCTCTTCATTTGAAACATAGAAGACTGGAACAGCAGTTGGCCATTTGACCATTCATGCCTGCTCTGCTGTTCAATAAGATCATGCCTGATCAAGCTCAAGACTCTAGTCTCACCTACCCACTCCACCCCAATTTCTTGATTCCTCTCGCCACATAATGTTTTAGCCTCAAGCACCTTCTGCAATCATGAATTTCGCAGGCTCACCACTCTCTGAGGGAAGAAATTTCTCCTCAACTCAGTCCTAAAAGGTTTACCTCTTACCCTTAAACTATAACCCCTGGTTCTCGACTCCCCCATCTTTGGGAACATTTTCCTGCATCAAACCTGTCTAGTCCTGCGCAAATTTTATATATTTCTATGAATACCCTTCATTCTTCAAAACTCTAGTAAATACAATCCTAACTGACTCAATCTCTTCTCTTACGGTCATTCCTGCTAACCTTGGAAAGAACTTGGTAAACCTTTGCTGCACTTCCTCTATAGCAAGAACATCCTTCCTCAGATACGGAGACCAACACTGTACACGATACTCCAGGTGCGGCCTGACCTATGCCTTATGTAAGTGTATCAGACATCCTTATTCCTGTTCTAGAATCTTCTTGCTATTAAAGGCCAATATACAAACTGCCTTCTTTGCCACCTGCTGCACCTGCCTGTTACTCTTCTTATAGGTATGCAATGACTCCACCTCTACTGTCTTCTGAGGTAAAGAGTTCCAAAGTTGCACAATCCTCTGAGGGGAAAGAAATTCCTTCATTTATTTCCTGAAAGGATCTCCTCTCACTTTATAACTGTGCCCCTTAATTCTGAACACACTCACAAGAGGAAACATATTTTCCACGTCTACTTGGTCAAGACCATTCAGCATCTTATACACTTCAATCAAATCATCTCTCACTTTGCCTAACTCCAGTGTGAACAAGCCCAGCCAGTCCAGGCTGTACCACAGGACAATATACTACTCATTCCAACCTAGTAAACCTCCACTGAACCTCTGCAATGAATTTTCATCCTTCCTTACATAAGGAGACCAAACCACTGTTTTCAAGATGCAAGCTTGCCAGAGCCCTACATAACTGAAGCATAACCTCTTTCCTTTTATGTTCAAGTTGTCTTGTGATAAAGGAGAGCAATTAAACAAGTAATCAGAGGAGGAGGCTCCACAAATATTCCTATGCTTAATGAAAGGGGAGCCCAGCACATTAGTGCAACAGATAAGGCTGAAATAGTTAGAAACTTCAGCTGGATATACTGAGAGGATGATCTGTCTTGGCCTTAACCTCATAGTTGCCAGTCTTCAGCCAAATTAATGTCGAGAGTGTGGTGCTGGAAAATCACAGCAGCATCTCAGGAGCTTTATCAGGATTCCTGATGAAGGCCTTATGAAGGGAAGGGGGAAGAGGAGCAGAGCATTAGTCACTGAGGCCTCCATAGTTAGGGGGACAGATAGGAGGTTCTCAGGGAAAGAGAGAGACTCACGGATGGTGCCTTGCCTCCCAGGTGGCAGTGCTCATGTTGTCTCTGATTGTGTTTCCGGGATCCTTGAGGGGGAGGGGGAGCACCTCAAGTCATGGTCCACATAGGCACCAATGACGTAGACAGGAAGAGAGATGGGGATTTAAGGCAGAAATTCAGGGAGCTAGGGTGGAAGCTTAGAGCTAGAACAAACAGAGTTGTTATCTCTGGTTTGTTAGGTAAAAACAATGAGTGCAGATGCTGGATTAGTGGTGATGGAAAAGCACAGCAGTTTAGGCAGTATCTGAGGATGCTGCCTGAACTACTGTGCTTTTCCAGCACCACTAATCCATCTCTGGTTTGTTGCCCGTGCCATGTGCTAGTGAAGTAAGGAAAAGGAGAGAGAGGAGTTGAACACGTGGTTACAGGGATGATGCAGGAGGGAGGGTTTTGGATTCTTGGATAATTGGGGCTCTTCCTGGGGTAGTGGGACCTCTGCAAACAGGATAGTCTTCACCTGAACCAGAGGAGTACCATTATCCGGGGGGGGGAACATTTGCTAATGCTCTTTGGGTGAGTTTAAACTAATTCAGCAGGGGGATGGGAACCTAAATTGTAGTTCGAGTACACAGGAGGTTGAGAGTAGTGAGGTCAGAAATAAGGTTTCAAGATCGCAAGAATGCACTAGCAAGCAAGTATTTGGTTTGAAGTGTGCCTACTTCAATGCCAGGAGCATCAGGAATAAGGTGGGGGAACTTGCATCATGGGTTGGTACCTGGGACTTCGATGTTGTGGCCATTTTGGAGACATGGTTAGAGCAGGGACAGGAATGGTTATTGCACGTTCCTGGATTTAGATGTTTCAGTAAAAACAGAGAAGATGGTAAAAGGGCCAGGGTGAGGTGTGGAATTTTTAGTTAAGGACAGTATTATGGTGGCAGAAAGGAGGACTTGTCTACTGAGGTGGTACGGACTGAGGTTAGAAACAGGAAAGGAGAGGTCACCCTTTTGGGAGTTTTCAATAGGCCTCCAAATAGGACAGGAGAGCAAGGATGATCCTGGATAGGAGCGAGAGTGACAAGGTGGTTGTTATGGGGGACTTTAACTTTCTAAATATTGACTGGGAATACTATAGTTCAAGTACTTTAGATGGGTTTGTTTTTGTCCAATTTCTACAGGATGGTTTCCTGACACAGTATGTAGACAGGCCAACAAGGGACGAGGCCATATTAGATTTGGTACTGGGTAATGAACCTGGACAGGTGTTAGATTTGGAGGTAGTTGAGCACTTTGGTGATAGTGACCACAATTCGGTTATGTTTACTTTAGTGATGGAAAGGGATAGGTATATACCGCAGGGCAGGGGTTATAGCTGGGGTAAAGGCAATTATGGTGTGATTAGACAAGATTTAGGATGCATTGGATGAGGAAGGAAACTGCAGGGGATGAACACAATTGAAATGTGGACCTTATTCAGGGAATAGCTATTGCGAATCCTTGATAAGTATATACCTGTCAGGCAGGAAGGAGGTTGTTGAGCGCAGGAACAGTGGTTTACTAAGGAAGTTGAATATCTAGTCAAGAGGAAGAAGAAGGCTTATGCTAGGATGAGATGCAAAGGCTCAGTTTGGGTGTTTGAGAGTTACAGGTTAGCCAGAAAGACCTAAAGAAAGAGTTAAGAGCCAGGAGAGGACATGAGAAGTCGTTGGCAAATAGGATCAAGGAAAACCCTAAGGCCTTCTGTAGGCATGTCAGGAAAAAAGAATGATTAGAGTAAGATTAGAGCCAATCAAGAGCAGTAGTGGGAAGTTGTGCGTGGAGTCAGAGAAGATAGGGGAAGGGCTAAATGAATACTTTTCGTCAGTATTCATACTAGAAAAAGACAATGTTGTCGAGGAGAATACTGAGATACTGGCTACTAGACTAGATGGGATTGAGGTTCACAAGGAAGAGGTGTTAGCAATTCTGGGAAGTGTAAAAATAGATAAGTCCCCTGGGCCGGATGGGATTTATCCTAGGATTCTCTGGGAAGCCAGGGAGGAGATTGCTGAACCTTTGGCTTTGATCTTGATGTCGTCATTGTCTACAGGAATAGTGCCAGAACACTGGAGAATAACAAATGCAGTCCCTTGTTCAAGAAGGGGAGTAGAGACAACCTGGTAATTATAGACCAGTGAGCTTTACTTCAGTTATGGGTAAAGTGTTGGAAAGGGTTATAAGACTTAGGATTTATCATCATCTAGAAAGGAATAATTTGATTAGGGGTAGTCAGCACGGTTTTGTGAAGGGTAGGTCATGCCTCACAAACCTTATTGAGTTCTTTGAGATGGTGACCAAACAGTTGGATGAGGGTAAAGTGGTTGATGTGGTGCATATGGATTTCAGTGAAGTGTTTGATAAGATCCTCAACAGTAGGCTATTGTACAAAATATGGCTGCAAGGGATTGAGGGTGATTAACAGTTTGGATCAGAAATTGGCGAGCTAAAAGAAGACAGAGGTGATGGTTGATGGGAAATATTCATCCTGGAGTTCAGTTACTTGTGTTGTACCTCAAGGGTCTATTTTGGGGCCACTGCTGTTTATCATTTTTATAAATGACCTAGATGAGGTCATAGAAGGATGGGTTAGTAAATTTGTGGATGACACTAAGGTCAGTAGAGTTGTGGGTAGTGACAAAGGATGTTGTAAATTACAGAGGGCCACAAGTAAGCTGCAGAGCTGGGCTGAGAGGTGGCAAATGGAGTTAAATGCGGAAAAGTGTGAGGTAATTCACTTTGAAAAGAGTAACAGGAATGCAGAGTATTAGGCTAATGGTAAGATTCTTGGTAGTGTAGATGAGCAGAGAGATCTCGGTGCCCATGTGCATAGATCCCTGAAAGTTGCCACCCAGGTTGATCGGGTTGTTGAGAAGGTATATGGTGTGTTAGCTTTTATTGGTAGAGGGATTGAGTTTCGGAGCCATGAGGTCATGCTGCAGCTGTACAAAACTCTGGTGCGGCCGCACTTGGAGTATTGCGTACAGTTCTGGTCACCGCATTATAAGAAGGATGTGGAAGCTTTGGAAAGGGTTCAGAGGAGATTTACTAGGGTGTTGCCTGGTATGGAGGGAAGGTCTTGTGACGAAAGGCTGTGGGACTTATTTTCGTTAGAGAGGAGGTTGAGAGGTGACTTAATTGAGACATATAAGATAATCAGAGGGTTAGATAGGGTCGACAGTGAGAGCCTTTTTCCTTGGATGGAGATGGCTAACACGAGGGGACATAGCTTTAAATTGTAGGGTGATAGATATAGGACAGATGTCATAGGTAGTTTCTTTACTCAGAGGCGGGGAACGTCCTGCCTGCAACAGGAGTAGACTCATTGGATAAACATATGGACGAAAATGGAATAGTATAGGATTGATGGGCTTCAGATTGTGTCCCAGATTGATGCAACATTGAGGGCTGAAGGGCCTGTACTGAGCTGTAATGTTCAATGTTCTGTGTTCTATTATGCCCGAAACATCGATTCTCCTGCTCCTCGGATGCTGCCTGACCTGCTGTACTTTTCCAGCAACACACACTCGACTCTGATCTCCAGCATCTGCATCCCTTCCTCCTTCAGCCAAATCAATGCATTCCATGTGATATCAAGAAACATCTGAAAAAACTGGATACTGAAAAGTCTATGGGCCCTGAAAATATTGCAGGTGAAGTCTGGTGTTCGTGAACTTGCTGTGTCCCTAGTCAAGCTGTTCCAGTACAGCTCCATTACAAACATCTACCTGGCAACATAAGAACTAGTACTGAAAATGTGTTGCTGGAAAAGCGCAGCAGGTCAGGCAGCATCCAGGGAACAGGAGAATCGACGTTTCGGGCATAAGCCCTTCTTCAGGAAACTAGTAGGCCATCTGACCTGTTGACCCTGCTTTGCCATTCAGTAAGATCATGTCTGATCTTTTTGTGGACCCAGCTTGACTTACCTCCCAACTCACCATAATCCTTCATTCCTTTATTGTTCAAAATCTATCTATGCCTTAAAAACATTCAACAAGGTAATTTCAAGTGCTTCACTGGGCGGGGAATTCCACAGATTCACAACCCATTCATGGAAAGAAGACCCTCCACAACTCAGTCCGAGATCTGGACCCCGTTATTTTGAGGCTGTGCCCTCTAGTTCTAGTTTCACCCACCAGTGGAAACAACCTGTGGAAAAATGCCCAGGTACGCCCTGAACACAAAAGCAGGAAATTCAGTCTGGCCCCATCAGTCTGCTCATGATCATTGGTAAAATGATGGAAGGGAGATGTCATGAGCAGTGTTATCAAGCAGCACTTTGCAATAACCTGCTCACTGATGTTCATTTGGTATTCTGCCAGGGCCACTCAGCCCCTGGTCTCTGTCCAGCCTTGTTGTAGACATGGACAAAAAAGCTGAACTTTCGAAGTGAGGTGAGAGTGACTACCCCTATTATCAAGGTTGGTTTTGACTGAGTATGTTTTCAGGTATCAAAGAGTGCTAGAAAAATTGAAGTCAGTTAGATTTTTTTAAAAGTTCATTTGTGGGATGTGGGTAAAGCTAGCTAGCATTTTTTGTCTGCTCATAATCAGCCAGAGGACAGTTAAGAGTCAACCACATTGCTGTGGGTTTGGAGTTGTCTGTAGGCAAGACCAGCAGCTTTCTTCCCTGAGGAATGTTAGTGAACCAGATCAGTAGTTATGACAATTGAAAGTGGTTATGTGGTCACCACGAGACTGGACTTTCTTTGCATTCAATACTTTTATCCAGTTTCACCATCTGCTACTGTGAGATTCAAATCCATACCCCCAACACACTAACCTGGATTCTGGGTTGCTAAACCATTGACATTACCACTCCATGACTGCTTCCCCAATTACAATGTTCAGCACCCTTTGTAACTCCTCAGGTATTGAAGCAAATGAAAGGCATATCCGGACGATATCCAAAATTGGGCTGAAAAATAGCAAATATTTGTGCCTAACAAATGTCAGGCAATGATCTCTCCAACAAGAGAGAATCTGACTGTCACCCCATGATATTACCTTCACTGAATCCCGCACAGTCAACATCCTGGGGCTACCACTGACCAGAAGCAAGAAAGGTCACTGGACTCAAAACATTAACTCTGCATTCTCTCCAAAGATGCTGAGTTTCCAGCAATTTTTGTTCTGGTGTGATGGAATACTCCCCACTTGCCTAGATGGGTGCAGCTCCAACAACACTCAAGGAGCATGACACTGTAGGATTGGATTGAAGTAAATCTTATGGGATATGAGTTCCCTGATTGGGGCTGTTGACATTATCTAATCAAGGACCTCTGGCTGACAGACATAAGCCGGATGTTCAGTGGTTCTGTTCACATTTGGAGTCATCTCTGAGCTCGCTGGGTCAGTGTCATGTAACGTGCGTGTATAACTAAAGGGTGACTTGGTGATGGGATACCAGCCTTCATGAAGATAGTTTAGATACCATCCAGGACAAAGCAGCAATTTAATTGGCATCCCATCCATAACCAACACTGGTGACATGGTCACCATTAGACTCGCATATTTTTTAAAAATATTGAATTCAAACTTCACCACCTGCCATTATGGGATTAATTCCCATGTCCCCAGACATTACCCTGAGGCTTTGCATTACTAATTCACTGTCATTGCCATTGTGCCACAACTTGTGTTCAACATGTCCACTGAGTTACTTCAGTGGGAATTGAAGAGATTCTGGGAGAAAGTGAGGAGTGCAGATGCTGGAGATTAGAGTCAAGATTAGAGTGGTTCAGGAAAAGCACAGCAGGTCAGGCAGCATCCGAGGAGCAGGAAAATCAACGCTTCAGGCAAAAGCCCAACAGATTCTGCCATTGGGCAGGGTCACAGAAGGAGAGGGAGGTGCTGCAAACAATAATCAGACGTTTGTGGGTCACAATCTCACATCCTGTTGCAATGTCCCCAGTTTACTAGCTAGCATTTCCCAGATTCTGCAACAGGGCATGCGATTGGAAAACTGACCCAAAGGAGTGGGATGCAGAAATATAGGTTAAAATAGGGATGTGAACTTTCCTGTAATCCTCTTCTCCACTATTTTAAAGGTGTTCTTTCATTTCCTTCTCAACATAGTAGGTGGCTCTGTGGTTAGCTCAACTGTCTCACAGCATCAGGGACCCAGGTTCAATTCCTGCCTCAGGTGACTGTGTGGAGTTTGCACATTCTCCCTGTGTCTGTGTGGGTTTCCTCCCACAGTCCAAAGATATGTAGGTCAGGGTGAATTGGCCATGCTAAATTACCCATAGTGTTAGGTGCATTAGTCAGGGGTAAATATAAGGTCTGGATGGGTTACTCTCTGGAGAATCAGTGTGGACTTTTTGTGCCAAATGACCTGTTTCCATACTGTTGGGAATCTAATCTAATACTGAAAAATGTGTTGCTGGAAAAGCGCAGCAGGTCAAGCAGCATCAAAGGAGCAGGAGAATCGACGTTTTGGGCATATGCCCAAAACGGCGATTCTCCTGCTCCTCTGCCTGACTTACTGTGCTTTTCCAGCGCCACACTTTTCAACTCTGATCTCCAGCATCTGCAGTCCTTACTTTCTCCTAATCTAATCTAATAGTAATAGTTCCTTCTGTAGCTCAGTGTCAATGAAGCACTTCAAGACTTTTTTATAGTGTGTTACTGTTTCTACAAGTTTGACATTGTCTCCGCTCACTCATCACTGATGTTCATGGTTCAATCCACTCTTTTTGTAGGCATTTAACAAGCAGAGTGCAAGTGGGCTCCCCAGCTACAATGGTGCTGACCCAGTTACCTCACCTGAGAGAAGCAGGTACTGTAATTTTTATACCTGTGACATTGCTCTGGGAATGTTTCCCACAGGGGTGACTGCGAACAGGAGCTCATTCACAGAACCCAAAAAAGTCTTGTTTGAAAAGGGCTAATTTGCACGGCTATAAAACTGAGAAGTGGCTCCAATTGGACAGCTCCTTCAAAGAGCTAGCACAGTCTTGATGGGCTGAATGGAACCCTGTTTTAGAAAAGTTGTGGAGTTCAGAAGAAAAAGGAAAAAAAATGTGATTGATACAGAAAAGTCCTGAGGGGTGTTGATTGGGTGGATGTTGAAAGGAAGTTTCCTTTTGTGACAGAACCTAGAACTTGGGATCTTTTTTTTAAAAATAAGGGGCTGCCCATGTAAGAAATAGATGAGGAGAAATTTTTCTCATTGTGGGCCATGATTCTTTAGAATTCTCTTTCTTAAAAGATGGTAGAAACAGAGACTCTGAGTCTTTTTTTAATGGCAGAGGTAGATAGACCCGAGTGAGCAAGGGGTGAAAGGTTATTTGAGGGTAGACTGGAATGGAGAGGAGTCGAGAGTGTGGTGCTGGAAAGATTAGATTCCATTCCCTACAGTGTGGAAACAGGCCCTCCGGCCCAATAAGTCCACACCGACCTTCCGAAGACCCACTCCCCACCCCTATATTTACCCCTGACTAAATCACCTAACACTGTGGGCAATTTCGCATGGCCAATTCACCTGACCTGCACATCTTTGGATTGTGGAAGGAAACTGGAGCACCCGGGGGAAACCCACGCAGACGCGGGGAGAATGTGCAAACTCCACACAGACTCGGTGCCCAAGGTGGGACTCAAACCCAGATCCCTGACGCTGTGAGGCAGCAATGCTAACCACTGAGCTGGTGAGCACGGCAGGTCAGGCAGAATCCAAGGAGCAGGAGAATCGACGTTTCGGGCAAAAGCCCTTCATCAGGAATGAGGCCTCAGGGGTAGAATGAGATCAGCCACAATCTTATTGAATGGCAAAGCAGGCTTGAGGGGCCGAGTGGCATCCTGTAATCCAAGTCTTAATTCATAGGTTGAATGAGAATAAGGCTTATGCCCGAAACGTCGATTCTCCTGTTCCCTGGATGCTGCCTGACCTGCTACGCTGTTTCAGCAACACATTTCAGCTGAGAATAAATCAAGCTGGTTTTAAATACCAAGGAACAGTCTGGGAGCAGAGAGATTTAGGATTATGTTTACAGTAATCATTAAAAATATATGCACAGATGCAAAGGCAAATGAAATGTTGGCCTTTGTCTTAACAGGATAGAATACAAAAGGATGAAGTCATGCTACAGTTGTATACTGCTGTAGTCAGCCCGTGTCTGGAGTGACTACATTCAGTTCTGGGTACCACATCACAGGAATGACATATTGGTCTTGCAGAGGATGCAAGTGATAAGGGAGGGTAAATAGGTTGCATGCTGGATTTTCTTGAGTTTTGGAGGTGACCAAGCATGTGATTTTGGAGGTTTGTTCCTGATATAATAGGAGTGTTTCATGTTGTGCTTGAAAGAGTTAACTGGCATCATGAGATAAACTGCATCCATAATATGAAGGGAAGCTAAGGGCTTTCTCCATGTGCTCTGTCAGTGCTTCAATTATTATCCTTTGTGCTAATAGCATGAAGCTAAAGCGGTAATGTAAACTTATTCTTCAGGTGGGCCTGATGTCTCACAAGACAAGACAACATCTGCAACATCTATATCTTCAATGTCATTTTAATAGCTAGTTATTAAGTAAATAAAACTAGTAAGTGCGAGAGAAACTCAGGACCTCGGTCAGAAACTGTAGAGAGAGAAGCTGAATTAACATTTTGAGTGCAATACAATTCTGGTTCTAAACAAAAGGTCACATCTGATATGACCATTTTTTAAGAACCCGAGTTGCACTGGACTCGAAATGTTAACTCTGCTTCTTTCTCGAAAGATTCTAACTGATCTACTGAGTTTCACCAGCACTTTCTGTAGTTATTTCAGATTTGAAGTACTGGTAGTATATTGTGAATAGTTGCTAAGTAATAGGTAATTTTACCACCGGTCATCTCACACTTACTGTAATGGAAAATTTATCCTTACCTTGAGCTTTAACATGTAATAAACCTATTTACTGTTCATCAGTAATTGGGCCTATCTTCTACCTATGACACAATGTGGGCATCTCTCCCCACTTAACAGCTTATGCTCAGGTAAAGTTTCCATAGTCTCACTCTCATTAGGAAGCGATGGCTGGTGGTCAGTATAACCTGAGGGTCACCACCCCTCAGTTCAGGTACAAAGCTGAGAGATGGGACCCTTGTAACCTGTAGTCCAACTCTATAAACCTATCTTTGGTTCATATCCCTAGTACCTTTCAAAAAACCAAAAGAATTGCGGATGCTGGAAATCAGAAATGAAAACAAACTGCTGTAAAAACTCAGCAGGTCTGGCAGCACCTGAGTTTTAACAGCAGTTCTCTATCCAAATGGCCAAATTTCCCTCTAGCCCATGCCTCCTGACTTTCCGCATAAGCCTACCATGGGGAACCTTATCAAATGCCTTACTAAAATCCATGTATACTACATCCACTGCTCTACTCTCATCCACATGCTTGGTCACCTCCTCAAAGAATTCAATAAGACTTGGAAGGCAAGACCTACCCTTCACAAATCCGTGCTGGCTGTCCCTAATCAAGCAGTGCCTTTCCAGATACTCATAAATCCTATCCCTCAGTACCCCTTCCATTTCTTTGCCTACCACTGAAGTAAGACTAACTGGCCTGTAATTCCCGGGGTTATCCCTATTCCCTTTTTTGAACAGGGGCACAACATCCGCCTCTCTCCAGTCCCCTGGTACCACCCCCGTTGACAATGAA
>NC_057716.1:104539478-104552212 GCF_004010195.1 Chiloscyllium plagiosum
CTCATTCAAGACCTCACTTATCTCTTCCGACTCAATACACAGTCTCCCCGTACTGTCCTTGATCGGGCCTACCCTTGTTCTCGTCATTCTCATGTTTCTCACATATGCATAAAATGCCTTTGGGTTATCCTTGATCCTATCCGCCAAAGATTTTTCATGCCCTCTCTTAGCTCTCCTAATCCCTTTCTTCAGTTCCCTTCTGGCTATCCTGTATCCCTCCAATGCTCTGTCTGAACCTTGTTTCCTCAACCTTATGTAAGCCTCCTTCTTCCTCTTTACAAGACATTCAACCTCCCTCGTCAACCAAGGTTCCCTCACATGACCATCTCTTTCCTGCCTGACAGGTGTATACATATCAAGGACACGTCGTATCTGTTCCTTGAAAAAGTTCCACATTTCCACAACATCCTTCCCTGACAGCCTATGCTCCCAACTTATGCTCCTCAGATCCTGTCTTACAGCATCGTATTTGCCCTTCCCCCCAATTCCTGAAGAAGGGCCTGTGCCCGAAACGTCGAATCTCCTGTTCCCTGGATGCTGCCTGACCTGCTGTGCTGTTCCAGCAATAAAGTTTCAACTTTGATCTCCAGCATCTGCAGACCTCACTTTCTCCTCCTTCCCCCCAATTGTAAAACCTACCCTGTTGCACGCACCTATTGAATGCAAAAGGGAAAGGGAAATGAGTTCCATTGTTTAACACTGACTGCCACCGTCATCTCAGTATCCTCGCTCCTCCCCCCCCCTGCCGCCCAACCCTCTTCCACAAGATAACACATTCCCACCCTCCCCTTATCCTCCCACATTCCCACCTCTTTATCCTTCAGTATTGCTTCAGATAGATCTCCCACTCCTTATGATTGACTCACCCCCTTCAGTGGCCCAATCCTCATTGTACCATCAAATGGATTTATAGGAGATCTTAAAATTATCAATTTAAGGATAATTTCCTTTTGTTTCTGAACTTTTGCAGATGAAGAGGAACCTAAACCAGTCTTTGAGAAGAAGCCCTTGATTTGGGAAGAAGACCTGCAGCTGTATTCTAAATTTATTGACAGAACGGTACCAATTTATAGCTACTTGTACCGGGGCCTGCACTCAATCCAAACATAAATTGCTGAAATTTTGTCATTTTTAGCTCTTGCCTATCTGCAAAACTGATGAAAAATTAGACGTGCTGTGTCACAATACATTGACTCACATGCTGCATTGCTGCTCAGTGCATTGAATCACAGAATGCTGCATTGCTGCTCAGTGCATTGAATCACAGAATGCTGCTCTGGTGTTCAGTGCATTCAATCACAGAATGCTGCATTGCTGCTCAGTGCATTGAATCTCAGAATGCTGCATTGCTGCTCAGTGCATTCAATCACAGTATGCTTTATTGCTGTTCAACACTGATTCACTGCTCAGTGCATTGACTTACTGAATGCTGCACTGGTGCTCAGTGACACTAAAGGAATAGTGTTATTTTTCCAAGTCAGGACTGTGTGGTTTGGAAGGGAACCTGCTGTCTTTGTCCTTCTAGATGGTAAAGGTTGTAGGTTTAGAAGGTGATGTTGAAGGAGCCTTGATAATTCTACTGGAGTGATAAACTTCAATCATGAAGGTGGAGAGATTGGAACTGTTCCTTGGAAATGAGGAGGCTAAAAAACGATTTGACAGTTTCCAACATCACAAGGTTCTGGACAAAATAGATAAGGAGAAACTGTTCCCGTTCATAAAAAGTTCAAAATCAAGAGGGATATGATAGGACCCTATTATACAAACAAGTAGTTAGGGTCTGGAGTGCACTGCCCGGCAGTATGGTGATGGTGAGCTTAATCAAGGCATTCAAGGATGGCATTAGATGATTTCACATGATATTATCATATCCTTGTCTGAGACAACAGCGAACGTTCTGTGTATGGTTTTGGTTTCAAAGGAAGGATATGCTTGCTTTAGAAGTAGATCAGAATAGATTCACTAGAATAGTTCCTGGGCTGAAAGGATTAGCTCACAAGGAAAGATTGAGCCAATGACCATTACAGTTTAGATAAACAAGTGGTGATAGTAATATGTAGGGTTCTGTGAGGTTCAACAGGGAAGATGTTGGAGTATATATCCTCCACTGGAGGAATATAGAAATTGAAGGAAAGATTAAAGATAATGGATCCTCCATTTGAGATAGAGCTGAGAGGGAATTCTTATCGTAAAGGGTCATTAGCCTCTGGAATTCTCTTTCCCAATGAGTCATTTATAATGTTCAAAGCAAAATTAAACTTGATTATACTTGATTGATATTGGAGTCGAGGGTATATGTTGTGTGATGATACTGTCACTAGAAGAAGTTATTTTGTCCTACTTTTTTTTTATAATTGATGTTGTAAGGCAGAGGTAAGGAGCTGTCTCTAAGAAAGTAAATAATTTAGTCATAGAGTCATAGAGATGTACAGCATGGAAACAGACCCTTCGGTCCATGACGACCAGATATCCCAACCCAATCTAGTCCTGCCTGCTAGCACCCGGCCCATATCCCTCCAAACCCCTTCTCCTGTTCCCTGGATGCTGCCTGACCTGCTGCGCTTTTCCAGCAACACATTTCCAGCTCTGATCTCCAGCATCTGCAGGCCTTACTTTCTCCTCAGCTCATTCCATACACATACAAAGTTGTCCCGTAAGTCTCTTTTATATCTTTCCCCTCTCATCCTAAACCTATGCCCTCTAGTTCTGGACTCCCTGACTCCAGGGAAAAGACTTTGTCTATTTATCCTATCCATGCTCCTCATAATTTTGTAAATCTCTATAAGGTCACCCCTCAGCCTCTGACGCTCCAGGGAAAACAGTTCTAGCCTGTTCATCCTCTCCCTATAGATCAAATCCTCCAACCCTGGCAACATCTTTGTAAATCTTTTTTGAACCCTTTCAAGTTTCACAACAGCTTTCTGATAGGAAGGAGACCAATTTGCGAGGGGTTGGTGTTTGTTTTAAAGTTGGAACAATGGATGCAGCCTGGGAGGGCTCATCTCTTACAGACCAGGATTTCTAGTCATTTTTTAGGTTTAATTTTAAGCAGAAGACTTTGGGGTTTCAAAAGAATTGGAAGCTTCAGTGAATGTCTCCCAGCTGCTACATCCTCTGAATTTTCTCTTAATGCTTTTTCCTCCTGGATTAGAGAACTGCATGTGAGAATCTGTTTCTGAGTTTGCCTTTTTGCTGAGGAGTGTGGTTATGGGACGTTACTATATTGGAACGGTTAATTAGTAATAGGTATTGTATCTGTTATCCTGTTAAGTTTTCCAATAGTTGTTATTCCAAATTCCTCTTTCTTCTGTTTGTATGTTAACTAAAGCGTTTAAATAAATTGTGTTATGCTTAACATCGGGTAGTTTGACCAGTTGCATTGTATCTGGAACCACGGCATTTGCCATCTACCTTTAAAACAAAAAAAAGTTAGGGTATAGAGTACATTCTTAAAATAAATTGAGGGGGTCTGGTCAATAACAAGCGATAAGGCAGGAGAGTGAGTTAAGGGATCAGCCAAGAATGAATTCAATAGTGGAGGAATAGGATCACTTACATAGAAAATAATGGAACACATTAAAGGGGGGAGGACTCAGCAGAGATTGTTAAAGTTTCAAGAACAAGTAATGGGCAGAGTATGGAAAGGCTCAGTAATCTAACTTCAGGCACAGCAGGTAAAGGGACAACTAGGAGAACGGGGGTGAAGAGCTTACGCTCAACATGTCCACTCTCCTGCTCTTCGGATGCTGCCTGATCGGCTGTGCTTTTCCAGCACCACACTTTTTGATACAGGACTGAGAGTGTTGTACTTAAATGCCAAGCATTATATGAAACAAGTTGAATGAGCTTGTAACACAGATTGAAATTGGCAGGCATGATGTTGTGGGTATCATGGAGATGTGGCTGTAAGGAGATCAGAGCTGGGACCGAAATATCCAAGGAGACACATCCTATCGAAAAGGCAGGCAGATGGGCAAAGGGGTTGGTAAGAAATGAAATTAAATCAATGTGAAATAGAGTTGGAAGGTATAGAATCTGTGCGGGAAAAGTCGAGAAAGACCCAATGGGAGTTGTGTACAGGCCTGCTCATGGAAGACAGGATGTGGGGAAGAACATAAGTCAGGAGATAGGAAAGACATGTAAAAAGGCACTATTACAATAATCATGAGGGACTTCAGTACACAGGTGGACTGGGAAAGTCAGATTGATAGTGGATCTCAAGGAAAGAGATTCGTAGAATGTCTACGGGATGCTTTTTTGGAGTAGCTTGTGGTAAAGCCACGAAGGAACACGCAATTCCGGATTTGGTGAAATGTAATGTTGCAAACTTGATTAGGCTGTGGAAGTAAAGAAACTCCTAGGGGACAATGATCAGTATCATAGAATTCACCCTGTAGTTTGAGAGAGAGAAGACTGAATCAGCTGTAATGGTATTACAATTGAGTAAAGATGTTGTGAAACTTGAAATGGTTCAGAGATTTATAAGGATGTTGCCAGGGTTGGAGGATTTGAGCTACAGGGTGAGGCTGAACAGGCTAGAACTGTTTTCCCTGGAGCGTCGGAGGCTGAGGGATGACCTTATAGAGGTTTACAAATCACGTGGGGCATTGATATGATACATAGACAAA
This sequence comes from Chiloscyllium plagiosum, assembly GCF_004010195.1. Taxonomy (NCBI): domain Eukaryota; kingdom Metazoa; phylum Chordata; class Chondrichthyes; order Orectolobiformes; family Hemiscylliidae; genus Chiloscyllium; species Chiloscyllium plagiosum. The sequence goes on from NC_057716.1 coordinate 104,544,107, forward strand.
GCCTTTTCCCTGGGGTGGGGAGTCCAGAACTAGAGGGGCATAGGTTTAGGGTGAGAGGGGAAAGATATAAAAGAGACCTAAGGGGCAACTTTTTCACACAGAGAGTGGTGAGTGTATGGAATGAGCTGCCAGAGGAAGTCATGGAGGCTGGTACAATTACAACATTTTAAAGGCATCAGAATGGGTATATGAATAGGAAAGGTTTGGAGGGATATGGGCCGGGTGCTGGCAGGTGGGACTAGATTGGGTTGGGATATCTGGTGCTGTACATCTCTATGACTCGATAACTACAAAGACATGGGGAGGAGCTGACCAGAGTTGATTGGAATGGGAGCACAGCAGGGAAGATGGTGGAGCAGCAGTGGCAGCAGTTTCTGCGAATAATTCAGGATGCACAGCAGAAATTTATCACAAAGAAAAAGAAACATATGAAGGGGAAGATTACTTAGATTAGATTACTTAGATTACTTACAGTGTGGAAACAGGCCCTTCGGCCCAACAAGTCCACACCGATCCTCCGAAGCGCACTCACCCAGACCCATTTCCCTACGTTTACCCCTGCACCTAACACTACGGGCAATTTAACATGGCCAATTCACCTGACCTGCACAATTTTTGACTGTGGAAGGAAACCGGAGCACCCAGAGGAAACCCACGCAGATACGGGGAGAATGTGCAAACTCCCCAGTCAATCGCCTGAGGCAGGAATTGAACCCGGGTCTCTGGCGCTGTGAGATGAAGCAACCATGACTAACAGGATGAAAGAAAAATCATACAATGTGGTGAGGATTAGTGGGAAGCTTTCCAAAACCAGCAGAAGATAATTAAGAAAGCAATATGGTGGTGGGGAGTGGAAAAGATTAAATTTGAGAATAAGCTAATAATCTAAAAGAAGATGACAAGAGCTTTTTTAGATACTAAAAAGTGAGAGGGAGGCAAGATTGGACCACGGGAAAATGAGGCTGGAGAGATAGAAGTAGGAAACAAAGAAATGGCAGAGGAACTGAACAGGTACTTTGCATCAGTTTTCACAGTGGAAGAGACCAGCAGCATACCAGAACTTCAAGAGAGTCAGAGGGAAGAGATGAGTGTAGTGACCATCACCAAGGCGGAGGTGCTGGGTATGTTGAAAGGTCTGAAGGTAGATAAATTATCCGGAACAGATAGAATGCGTCCCAGGGTTCTGAAGGAGATAATTGAGGAGATTGTAGAGGCATTGGAAGTTATTTTTCCGAATCAGTGGAGAGGACTGAAAAATGGTCAATGTAACGGCTCTGTTACATTATGCCAGTAATGGTCAATGTAACGGCTCTGTTACGTTATGCCAGTAATGGTCAATGTAATGGCTCTGTTACGCAACATACTCAGAAACTCTAGCCACAATACCATACATCAAAGACATCTCTGAAACGACTACCAAGCTACTCTGACCCCTTGGCGTCATGGTAGTCCACAAACCTACCAACACGCTTAAACAGCGGCTGATGAACCTGAAGAACCCTATATAAACAACCAAAAAATTGAATGTGATTTACAAAATACCATGCAAGGACTGTAACAAAGACTACATCGGACAGACAGGCAGAAAACTAGCCACCAGGATACACGAACACCAACTCGCCACCCAAAGACATGACCCACTATCATTAGGGTCAGGCTATATCCTTGATGTGTTTTGGTCTGATACATAATAATTGGTAAAGGGATCAAGGGTTACAGGAGGAAGGCAGGAGAATAGGGTTAAGAAAGATATCGAGAGTGTGATGCTGGAAAAGCACAGCAATTCAGGCAGCATCCAAGGAGCTAGACTTGCTGTAGTTCTCCAGCACCACACTCTTGACTCTGATCTCCAGCATCTGCAGTCCTCACTTTCTCCTAAAGAAAGATATCAGCCATGATCGAGTGGCAGACCAGACCAGTTGGGCCAAATGGTTCATTTTTACTCTTGTGGCCTTCTAGTGGAACAGGTCTGATGGGCTGAATAGGCAAAAGTGAGGTCTGCAGATGCTGGAAATCAGAGTCTGGACTGGAGTGCTGCTGGAAAAGCACAGCAGATCAGGCAGCATCCGCGGAGCAGGAAAATCAACGTTTCGGGCAAAAGCCCTTCATCAGGAATGATGAAGGGCTTTTGCCCGAAATGTTAATATCCTTGTTTCTTGGATGCTGCCTGACCTGATGGGTTGAATAGCCTAACCCAGTCCTAATTCTGCCTCGACCTCCACATGCATGTATTTTTGAGATTATTTAATGTCTCCAAATGGCTGGTTAACACATCTCTTGTCTTTCAGGAGGCACTCAAGGCTGACTACAATAGCTACCTAAGGCACCACCCAGAGTTGAGATCCTTGCTGGCTGACTTCCTAGAGTTTCTCCTCCTCCGGAAACCAGAAGACGTCGTTACATTTGCTGCAGAATATTTTGCCCCTTTCTCCACCTTACACACAGAACAAAACACCTTCCTGACCTCAAACAAGTCAAGCCCCTTCAAAGAACAGGGAGATTCAAAATGAAACGTTTGTTGATATACAAATCGCTTTGCAGCCACTGACATTTATGTAGCACCTCAACACATTAAAGTCGTCCAAAGTGCTTTTTACTTCACGTGCAATTTGGCAGAATGCCACATGATATCCAAAATGTTTGCTCTGGTCTTATCTCAATGCACAGCTGCAAATCTCAAAATCAAAAGGTGCAAAAAAAATCCAGAAGTGAATGTGTGCCAAGATTTGTAAACAGTTACAAGAGCTAGTGGGGGGCAACCAAAGATGAGAATTTTAGTTAAGACATTACCAATCCAGGGTTAATGTGGAACAGTTGCAATCCACTGAGATCTGCTGCTTTCTCCCAGGTTCTTGGGACCAGATCGTAGATAAACCATGAGGTACTTACATTAATCCCGATAAAAGCCCATTGGAAGGGAACCAAAAACCATGGCTATTGTGTGATGATTTTTAAATAGGTGAAAACAATGCACTTGGCACCACCTTAATTATATGAAATTGGTAATCAGGTCATTGCTGCCTTTTGAAAAAAATTTCTTTGCTCTTTGTGAAAGAATTTTAAAATGTGGGGCACTGGTACAGCGCAGGTCAGGTGGTAGCAGAGAGTCTATGTTTCAGTAGAAGATAGTAATCAGTCCTTCCTCTCCTGTTGACCCAATCAGTACACCTGCACAAAACAAACTTCTGATCTCCAATCCTCACTTTCTTCTAGTCATTGTAGAAGAGGCCTCTGTCTAACCCAGCCAGACTTTCCTTTCATTCTGATGAAAAAAAACTTGAAACTGGGTTGATGTACTGTGACCTTGTTACTCAATGCTTATACCTGCAAGGGAGGTGAATATTCTCACAAACAGAAGTGGATCATACCTTGATTTCTTGTTCACTTATGACCAGCACTTGGACCCTGGGGGCCAAGGATCCTGAAATTTCCCAGGATTCAACTGGGAAGTGACCTTTGTCAGAAGGGTAGGGGTTAATTGGAGGAGGAAAGGGCCATTATTAGCAATGCTTCCTTCAAGCAAATTTTAAGCGAAGGACAAATATTTCTGATTTAGTTTCATTTCACTAATATTCTAACGTGAATCTAGACTTTAAAAAAAATTCATTCTTGGAATGAAAGTCACATTGAATCAGTGTTTGTTACTGAATTGCATACAGTTCAGGTCACCACCAAACCAGAAGGGTGTAAGATGTTGGAGGGTATTGAAAAACATTTATCAGGATGTTTCTTGGTATAGGGGATTTTAGCTACAGAGTAATGTTGGATAGACTGGGCTTAAATATCACTAGAATGCAAGAGGTTGATGGGTGACTGGAAAAGTGTAAAAGATTTAAATGGTATGATAGTGGAAAGTATGAGGCTTTCCTCAGCAGGATGGAGGGGCAGGAGGAGTTTAGAAGGAAAGTTCCCTCTCACCAAAAAGAGAGGTGGGTGGAATATGCTGCCAGAGGTGGAAGTAGATAATAGCATTCAGCACCTGGACACCACAGGAAGGGAATAGAGGGATAATAGATGTTGCAAGTGAAGGTGGTTTTAATATGGAAGAACATTGTTACTGCAGGCTTGAATTCTGAATTGCCTGTTCCATGTAGCCCGTGATGGTTCTGATAGTTTTCTTACTGCTGAAGGACCTGGCTTCAGGTCGCACCTGCTCAGATAGTCAGTGACATTGTACTAGGTTATTTAGAAACTAAAGTCATTAGCCTTTACCTGCTTCAGGCAATTTGCAGTGGGTAACCCACTAATGACCCAGTGCCAAGTAGGCATGGCTATGTCCCCACATAGCGACTATTGCTCATCCTAAAGAGGAAGGAGGTCATGGGTCTAAGAAGGTCCTTGCCGTTTGAGGACATTAACACTGCCTTCGTGAAGGAGCTACCCAGGCAGCAGTGGTAACAAACCCACTGTCATGTCCATCTTCACATTGTATCCTAGTGGGGAGGCTTTTACTCCCCCAGGTATAGTGGGGAGTTTGACTAATTGGCCATATGTGGCTATTCTGCCATTAGTTTTCTGCTAGCTTGCTTGGCATTAAGTGAATTAAAGATTAAATGCAATTAGACCAGAAAACATACATTTGCAGAAGTGGTTAGGACAGCACAGTGGTTAGCACTGCTGCCTCAGCAGCCGGGTGAGAGGTTTAATTCCAGCCTCTGATGAGAGTCAGTGTGGAGTTTGCACAGTCTCCAGTGCCAGTGTGGGTTTCCTCCCACAGTCCAAAGGTGCAGGTCAGGTGACTTGACCATGCTAAATTGCCCATAGTGTTAGGTGCATTAGTTGGAGGGGGGTTACTCTGAGGGTCAGAGTGGACTGGCTGGGCCAGAGCCTGTTTCCACTGTAGGGAATCTAAACTAAAATAGGTACCAAAATTAAACCCAAGTTTGGTCACTTGTCCTAAAGTGATAGTACAAACCCCAGAGCATGATAGTAACGTGTGCCAACTTTGACTGTTGATTAGATAGGTGCATATATAGGGAGCCAGAATTGGATTAAAGAGCAAGCACTACCCAACATGGATATCAAAGCTTTATTCAAAAATAAAAACATTTCATTAAGTTAACAGAATTCACAATAGAGGAGTCATTGAATGCTGGTTTAGTGGGCCCTCTGGAGACAAAGTGCTGCAGCATTCTGAACTTCTTGGCTGGTGATGGTGCGTCTCTTATTGTAGAGAGAAAGCCTGGCAGCCTCAACAGCTATCTGGTCAAACAGGGATGATGACAGCTTCATCTGGATCAACTCCTTGGAGCTCCCATTTCTTGGATGTACCTGTTAAAAGAGTTTGTGCAGTAATGTAGAGTTGCAGCACTATACTAGAACTCAAGGCTAGCTATCAACTACAGATGAATTTGTAGACCAGGAATTGAATAGTGGCATAGAAAGTCACATCAAAAATCAAGTCCAACAGATCTATTTGGAAGTACTGCTTTGGAGCACTACACCTCCAGATAAAGGAGTGGGACAGAATAAGAATTGGATAGGTACCTGGGACTATGTTATGGCCATTGGAGACATGGCTAGATCAGGGTGAGGAATGGATGTTGCAGGTTCCAGCGTTTAGATCTTTCATTAAGAACAGGCAAGGTGGTAACAGAGGGAGAGGTGTGGCCTTGTCAAGGCTAGTATAACAGTGGCTGACAGGACTTAATGAGATAGTGTGGGCTGATGTTAGAAAACATGAGGTCACACTGCTTGGAGTTTTTAAAATAGGTCTCTGCAGAGAGGATTAGCAAAATTATTGAGTAGGGGTGAAAGGAACAGGATGGTCATTATGGAGGACTTCCCCAACATTGACTGGAAAGGCTTTGATCCATCTGACATACTGGAGTTAGTCTGTCTAGTGTGTACAGGAGGGTTGCCTGACAGTATGTTGAAGGGCTGATAAGGAGAGGCCACACTGGATCTGGTGCTTGGTAGTAAACCAGACCAGGTGTTTGATTTAGTCATCAGTGAACCCTAGAGTGTGACCATAATTCAATTACATTTAGTTTAGCAATGGAAAGGATAATTAAATGCCACAGGTAAAGGGCAATTATGCCATTAGGATGCTGAGAATGGGGTAGCAAAAATGCAGGGGATGCAGACAAAGGAAGTGTGGAGCTGGTTTAAGGAACAGATTGTGTCCCCTTGATAGGCATGTCCCTGTCAGACAGGGAGAAAGTGATAAGGTAGGGAACCATGATTTACTACAGAAATTGCATCTTTTGTTAAGGAGGCTTGTGTTGAGGGGCAAGATGGTTCAGAGGTGGTGATGGAGTGTTACAGATCAGCTGGGAACTATTTAAAGGGAGTTAAGATCAAAGAGGACATGAACAGTCCTTAGCAAATAGAATAAAAATCTGCAAGCTTTCTATTGATGTGAGGAATAGAAGAATGATTAGGGTAGGAATAGGGCCAAAGACAGAAGTGGGAAAACCAGACTAGGTGTTTGATTTAGTCATCAGTGAACCCTAGAGAGTGACCATAATTCAGTTACATTTAGTTTAGCAATGGAAAGGATAATTACATGCCACAGGTAAAGGGCAATTATGCCATTAGGATGCTGAGAATGGGGTAGCAAAAGTGCAGGGGATGCAGACAAAGGAAGTGTGGAGCTGGTTTAAGGAACAGATTGTGTCCCCTTGATAGGCATGTCCCTGTCAGGCAGGGAGAAAGTGATAAGGTAGGGAACCATGATTTACTACAGAAATTGCATCTTTTGTTAAGGAGCAAGATGGTTCAGAGGTGGTGATGGAGTGTTACAGATCAGCTGGGAACTATTTAAAGGGAGTTAAGATCAAAGAGGACATGAACAGTCCTTAGCAAATAGAATAAAAGAATCTGCAAGCTTTCTATTGATGTGAGGAACAAAAGAATGATTAGGGTAGGAATAGGGCCAAAGACAGAAGTGGGAAGTGGACCTGTGGAGATCAGGTGCTAAACAAACATTTCTCATTGGTTTTCACTCAGGAAAGAGGAGAATATTGTAAAGAATTAGGTATGAGATTAGACTAGAAAGGATTGAGGTTTGTTATGCACAGGTGTTATCAATTCTAGGAGTGGAGGTAGACAAGTCCCCTGGGCTGGATGGGATTTATCTGAGGATTCTCTGGGAAGCTAGGGAGATAGCAGAGCCTTTGGCTTTGATATTGGAGTTATCATTGTCTACAAGTTTGGTACCAGAGAACTGTAGGCTTGCAAATGTTGTCCCCTTGTTCAAGGGCAGTAGACATGACCCAGGTAATTATAGACCTGTGAGTCTTACATTTGTAGGCAAGGTTTTGGAAAAGAGGAGATAAGATTGATCATCTATCAAGCAACAATTTGATTTCAGATAGTCAACATGGTTTCATCAAGAGCAGGTCATGTCTCAAACCTGAGTTTGAGAAGGTAACCAAGCATGTAGATGAAGGTAGGGCATTTGACATGTTATATATGGACTTCAGTAAAGCCTTTGATATGGCTCCACATAGTAGGCTGGAGAAAATGCAGAGGCATGGAATGGAGTGAGTGATTTAGCAGTCTGGATTAGAAACTGGCTTTCTGAAAGGTGGCAGCAAGTGGTGGTTGATTGAAAATATTAAGTCTGGATTCTGGTTAGTAGTGGTGTGCCACAAGGATCTGTTTTGGGATCACTGCAGTTAGTCATTTCTATAAATGACTAAGGCATAGGTGGATGGATTAATAAGTTTACAGATGACACTAAAGTCAGTGGAGTAGTGTAGTGGAGTGTGGAAGAATGTTAGAGGGACTTGGATAAAGTGCAGAATTGGGCTGAGAGGTGGCAAATGCAGCTAAATGGGAGGTCATACACTGAGAAGACTACAGGATGGCAGAGTACTGGGTCAATGGTCAATTCTTGATGGGGGAAAAAAAATGTGCGAGGGATCTTGGAATCCATGTGCATAGATCCCTGAAAGTTGCCACCCAGGTGGCTAGTGCTGTTAAGGTATATAGTGTGTTATGTTTCATTGGTAGAGGGATGGAGTTTCAGAGCTACAATATCATGCTACAGCTATACAAAACACTGGTGTGGCCACACTTGAATATTGTGTACATTCTGGTTCCCATATTTCAGGAAGGATGGGGAAGCATTGGAAAAGGTGCAGAGGAGATTTACTAGGA
>NC_057716.1:104552574-104558926 GCF_004010195.1 Chiloscyllium plagiosum
ATGATCCTGTTCCACTAGTTACAGGAATGAGCACCACCCAGAGGTGGTTCTGTCCAAATAAGCCTGTGAACTGTAACCTGGTGTTATGTTTAACCCTTTGCCCATCCCAGTCCAACTCCTCCACAAATTGACATTATAAAAATGGACTTTGAATGGGCCAAATGGTCACAAACTCCAGCTTCTGCCAAGCAGCAAATCCAGTCCCCCACACCCTCCTCCCCTAATCCTTGCAATATATCTAGTCCACTTAAGTCTTTGGACTGTGGAAGGAAACCTGAGCACCAGGTTGGAAACAAGCATGGGGAGACCATGTAAGCCAGAGTCATGAGGCTGGAATTGTACCTGATGCGGATAGGTAATGCTAGTCAGTCATGGTGCTGTGAGGGCCTAGAGTAAATAGGGAATGTCCCAAGTACTGGCCAGAGTACACAAATAGTGAAGAGTAGTCCTTTTTAATAAAAAAAAAGGACAAAAGGCAGGTACTGGGGAGCCTAAAGAAAATTCACTAGGTTGAGGGGAAGAGTGCCTGGCCTGAGATTAGTGTAGACTACAGAAAGCACTTGATGAAACCAGTCAAATGGAGGTGGTTTCCCCCTTGGGGAGGTGAAAAAGGAGCTTTCCTATTTCCATTCAGAAGGGTCATTATGTTTATGCAGCTTTCTGGTACTGTATGCCAGGTGGAAAAGTTAGGGATGGAGCCATTTCACTATTTATGCCTGCTATATTCACTAAGCTCAACTCTCCTCAAAAGCCACATACCTATCGATCCCTGAACTCTGGTCCATCCAAAGATCTATCCAATTTCAGATACTGGTTTCTATTGTCTTGAGACAATGATAGTCATGTCAATTTGGTCCCAAATGGGACCCCTCTTTAAAGTGCTCATTACTCCCAGACAGGAGCCTCAACTTTTCTGCACCCAAAGGACAGCAACAGTTAGAACAGGATCTGGACCAGATGGGCCAATGGGCTGAGAAGTGACAGATGGAGTTTAATTCAGATAAATGTGAGGTGCTGCATTTTGGAAAATCAAATCTTAGCAGGACTTATACACTTAGTGGTAAGGTCTGAGGGAGTGTTACTGAACAAGACCTTGGGAGTGCAGGTTCATAGCTCATTGAAAGTGGAGTCACAGGTAGATAGGATAGTGAAGGTGGCATTTGGTATGCTTTCCTTTATTGGAAGGGTATGGAGTACAGGAGTTGGGAGGTCATGTTACAGCTGTACAGGACATTGGTTAGGCCACTTTTGCAATATTGCATGCAATTTTGGTCTCCTTCCAATAGGAAGGATGTTGTGAAACTTGAAAGGGTTCAGAAAAGATTGAGAATGATGCCAGGGTTGGAGGATTTGAGCTACAGGGAAACAGAGGCAGAGGAGTGACCTTAGAGGTTTATAAATCAGAGATAAATGTTAAATAGACAGAGTATTTTCCCTGGGGTAGAAAGTGCAGAACTAGAGGGCATGGGTTTAGAGGGGAAATGAAAAGGTTGCCCCTTTTATATGCAGAGTGTGGCATGTGTATGGAATGAGCTGCCAGAGGCTGGTACAATTAAACATTTGAGGTGCATTGGAGGAATATGAATAGAAAATGTTGAGGGATATGGGCTAGGTGCTGACAGGTGGGACAAGGTTGGGTTGAGATCTGTCAGCATGGATGAGTTGGACCAAAGGGTTTGTTTCCATACTGTACATGGAAGTGTACATGCAGGATCTTGAATCATTCAAGTCAAGTAAACCTTTAACTCAGCATAACTTAGCTGATCTTGAAGGTGGGTCACTGGTACATTTACATCCTTGAAAATGAGAAACTGCATACTGAGATGTTTGCACCTGCACTTGTAAAAGGGAAACATCCTGTTTAATACTGTTAAAACATTCATTTGAATTAGTCACTTGCAAAAGTTGTTTTGTGCACTAAAATACCAAGATCTCTTCAGAATCAGTTATGTAGTTCAGTGGTTTATTCTTCCTGTCACTGATAGGTGACTGGGTAAAACCAGCAGATTGTGGTGAAAACAGACCATCAACATCTGCAAATTCATGTCTTCAATATATTTTCCCACATGTCATGTGCCTTCAGCAATTCTGCTTATACTCCCCTCATGCAAGTCATGGATAGATTGTAAGGTGTCAATGTTAGGGTCAGAATTGTGGGTTAAAAAATGTGTTGCTGGAAAAGTGCAGCATTTTTCAGCTCTGATCTCCAGCATCTACAGTCCTCTCAGAATAGTGTCCACATCCTGGAAAACCCCAAGGACAACCCATGTGTACAGAGTAAATCTGTACATGCCAAAAGGCACTCTACATTGGTTACCTGCCCACTATGGCACTAGGCAGCACAAATGACCTAATAAGGTTGAACTGTACAGTACCTTCAGAAGGTTTGTTAATTGCAATCTTTTACTAAAGTCTTTAAGGACAGGGCACCTTCTCATTACAGGTGAGACCAAGTTACTGGATGTTTGTCTCCCAGAGTGGGTAGGGGATATTAGTTTGAGGACATGTTCCTGAATCCAGAAAGCCAAAGTTCAGTGTCTCTATATCCTCATGAGCAATTATAGATCTGGATGAAGTCTATCTAGACCCACAAGTGTCAGTCTAGACTTCCATTTGCCCATTATTTCCCTTGAAAAATAAAATTCACCAAGTTCCTCACTTCCAAGCACATTAGGATTTTATCTTTGCTGGACAAAAGACCTTTCATCTTCCATGTCTAAAGGAGAAGCCTTGTCCCCATCCTGGGAGGGACACCATTTGCTCAATTTGAGTCCCGAAGCAAAACCCTATGCAAGTTTTTTTTAAATTTAGCTAAGACTTGTTCCTCAAGTGGTGTAGCTTTGACTTAATGATTTAGATGGTAGTTTAAATTAGCATAGAAATAGACTATTCCAAAATATCCCTGAAGAATCAGGGTTTCTATTGAACACCCCTTGGCCTGTTTATTTTAGGCAGTCAGCTTTTCTTGGGGGAAGAACAGAAGAGCCAATTAGGTGACTCCATCTAGTATTGAAATAGAAAGTGCCTGTCTGATGCAGCTCAGTCATTCAGAAATCCTTCTGCAAAAAAGGTCACAGGATGAGGAAGAGGTTTCTCACATGGCCATCACTGCCTAGACACATTTAGAGACTGCAATTTCCTTTCCCATGTGGTTAAAGATGCCCTCCAACACATCTCATCCACATCCCACACCTCCAACCATAACAAGGACAGAACCCCTGGTGCTCACCTTCCACATAAGCCAAATCATCCACCAACATTTCAACCACCTCAGGAGGTATTTCCCTCCCCATCCCTTTCCACAAAGGCCATTTCTTCCATGACTACCTGGTGAGGTCCACACCCCCCTACAACCCACCCTCCCATCCTGGCACCTTCCCCTGCAGGAATTGCAAAACCTGCACCCACCTCCCAAGGCCCTAAAGGAACCTTCCACATCCAATATCATTTATTGTATCCATTGCTCCTGATGCAGTCTCCTCTACATTGGGGAGACTGGACACCTCCTTGCAGAGTGCTTTAAGGAACATCTCTGGGACACCTGCACCCATCAACCACACCACCCTGTGGCCCAACATTCCAACTCCCCCTCTGCTGAGGAGATGGAGGTCCTGGACCTCCATCACTCAATACCTGGAGGAAGAATACATCTTCTGCCTCAGGACACTTCAACCCAATGGCATCAATGTGGACTTCAGTTTTCTCATTTCCCCTCCCCACCTTACTCCAGCTCAGCCCTGTCCCCCATGGCCTGAGCTGCCTGCCCATTGCTACTTTCTCCCCACCCTTCAGACTCTGCCTGTATTCCTGATGAAGGGCTTTTGCCCAAAACATCAGTCTTCCTGCTCCTCGGATGCTGCTTGAACTGCTGTGCTTTTCCAGCACCACTAATCCAGAATCTGGTTTCCAGCATCTGCAGTCATTGTTTTTAACCTAGGCACACATTTGTTGGGTCAAAATAGTGGTAGCAGGTAAGAGTTTAGTTTGGATAAGAGATTTTATTTTGACAAAATAAAAAACAGGACTTGTGGGGGTCCAAGATAACATGGTCATACCTAATTCTGATATTTGCACCACAGGTAGAGGGTGGTGCAGATGAGTAACACTAGCCCTCATTAGTCTGATTGATTAATGGAATTGGGACATGTTTTGTCCAGGACATGAGGCCTCTTCTGCAGTACTGTATGCAGTTCAGATTCCCCTTCTATAGGAAGCAGGCTATTAATTGAGGGATTCAGAAAATATTTGGCAGGAATGGAAAGTTGAAATTGAGAAGCTGGGACTTTTTCCACTGGAGCAAAGGTTGAGGGGTGACCTTAAGTGTTTATCAAGGTCATGGGACATAGATAAAGAGGCAAATAGCAAGAGTCTTAATATTCTAGTTTTGGACTCTCCACCCTAGGAGAGGGGATACTAGGGCAACTTTTAAATAGCTTTGTTGAAATGAATGGCAGGGAAAGTTGGGGGAATGCAGATACAGGTATAATGTTTATAAAACATTGACAATTACAGGAAGTGTTGAGAGATATGGGCCAAGTAGAGCTAGTTTAGAAAATTTGGGCTGTTGGGTCTGTTTCTGCACAGACTATATTGCCCATGAAGGTAGTGAGGCACAGATACTCTAGTAACTAGAGGCAGCACTGGCTGGATAAGTACCCAGCCCAGTAGAAAAGTTTAACTGCATAGGAATGTCAAGTTGAAGAGAATCAGAGAGACTTCAAGTAATAAAGACTGTTGAGGGACAAGTCCTGCAGCAATGGAAGGAGAGAAATTGGGAGTCACAGATCCAATAAACCTCAGTCAGTTAAGTTTAGGGAGAGGGACAAGATTTAAACAGGGACCTAACAGGCAACATTTTAATGCAGAGGGTAGTGCATGTACAGAAGGAGCTGCCAGAAAAAGGTAGAGGCTGGTTCAAATACAGGTGTTTAAGAGGCATCTGGATGGTTACATGAATAGGAAAGGTTTGTAGGGATATGAGTCAAGTGCTGACAAATGGGACTGTTAGCTTAGGATATTTAGTCAGCATGGACAAGTCTGTTTCTATGCTGTATGTCTGACAGAGTCAAGTTGAAAGGCAGGTGTTTAGAAGGGATTGAAGGAAACTCACCCCAAATACACTGCTCGAGAGGGCATTTGAAGCAGGAAACAGCTTTCCTGAAGTTGTGTGAGCACTTTAGTATGCTAATTTAAACTTTCCAACCAACTATGGAAATTAGGACTACAGTAGAACTAGTGATTAACTGTTACATCACAACTGCAGGCATTTCCAGCCTTGGGTAGTGGAATTTAGATATTAAGCCAATGTCTGCTTGGGTTTCTGCTATCATTTCTTCTGGTGGTAGATGGGATGTTCTTCAAAACAAAAAAAAAGTGAAGACTTGATAGGCCAAATGCCTCTTTCTGCACTGTAGGACAGTTCTAGAACAATCAGCACAGACTCAGTAGGTCAAAGGTCATCTGTTCATGGAGCAGATGCATGAAGTATTATTAATACCAAAACATTTAGAACATCCACATTAAGGGGTAGTCAATCATGCTGTCAATAGTTGTTGAGTAGTGTGCAAGATAGAATGATAAACAGAAGGAGAAGTGAAAGATTAACATTTCTAGTAATTGGAAGGCAAAGTATTTCACAAGCTTTCTAGAGTTAGAAATTAGCCAGTCATGCTCCATGATGAAATAGACAAGTTACATAAAGATCAAAACAATTTCAAAGCAAAATAGAATCACACCTTACCTGCTTCAGCATCTTATAGATGTAGGAAGAGTACCTGCTTTTCCTCTTGAAGAGAGTCTTCCTTTTCTCAGCTCTGCCCAACTCAGAGGTGGGCTTGATAATAGGAACTACAGACTTCATCATTCACTAGTTTTTCCCAAAAAAAACTCCCCAAGCCAACTTCAACTGAGCTTACTCTAGCCCTACAACCTGCTATTAATACTCTCCAAACACCTGGTCCTGGTTAGATCAATTTGCGTTTAATTGATCACAGCTTCCTTGTGAAAATTTGCTTGTCATTAAAGTGAACAATTTCAAATTGACTGTTCCCTGCTGCAGATTAAAGGTGGAATAAATTGGAATTGATGTAACAGTATTGTCTAATGTACAAATGTCATTGTCACTGTCTTGTCATACGTGGAACTGGGATTTGAGGTTTGTCCTCCTCTCCCTGTAAAATGGTTGAACGGTAGGGTTTGGGGCCTAGCTTTGCTGCTCCTCTCCCTTGTAAAATTGCTGTCTCTTGTGTACAGCTGTTAATGTTTTTTGTAAACTGTTTTGTAACTTGTTTAATAAAATAAAAAAATATAGGATGAATCAGGACGGGCTGTCCTAGAGGTGGTCGAAAGGTGT
>NC_057716.1:104561773-104572599 GCF_004010195.1 Chiloscyllium plagiosum
CACGCGGTGTCCACCAACACCCTGGAGTTGTTCAGGGAGAGGTGGGCGCCGCAGGGAGTGGAGTGCATCATTTCTCCCTCCAACTCTAGTTTGATTTAGTCCCTACCCTCCCCTTCACTGTTTTGATCACACAGCACTGCCCTCTGATGTGAAGGGCAGTGTTTGTCACTGGCCACCCGGGTGTTTTCCTATCTTCCCGGTGGTGGAAATTGAATAAAGATTCGTGCACTTTGTGTCTAAAAAAAAATAAATAAATAAAATGGAATTGAATTACTTGAGATGTTAGTTCTCTGGTGATCTGAGTCCAACAAAAGCAGATTTTTTTTTCCCAGCGATGAGAAGCTTGCAGAGGGATTTGGGTATTTTTGTACAAGAAGTTGGCATTTACAAACCCACAGTGTCCTGGCCTCAGGTCTGGCTCACCTCCACAAAGGAACCATCACCCTCACTTCTTTCCAAGTTTGGAGAGTAGTTTAGGAGCAAGGTGCACTGAAGGGAATTCTCTCACCATCATGCCTGGTCTCGTTTCTCTATCTGGCTGTCACCCATTTTCTTTCTCTGCCTGTACATCCTACAGGTGCAGGGTGACCACCTCCTGAAACCCCGCTCACCACAAAGACCTCAGCTTGGTCAATACTCCGTCATCCACCTCCAGCTGCTCCAAAGGTTGGGGTCTGAGTTGCTCCAGCCGGAGGCACACCCTACATGCAAGGTCATCTGCTCCACCATGGGGTTTTCAGATTTCCCACACAGGGCAGGGTGTGCAAAAGACAGGCTTGAGCTTCCCCCAACCTACCTTAATTATATGGAATACAGACACTTGTATTTATTTCAACACTTAGTCCTACTTAAGGAATGTCAGATCAACCATGATCCTACTGAATGACAGAACAGGCTCAAGGGCTACTCCTGTTCCCATTTCCTACAGTCTTAAGGAGATCAGTTAGCTCAGTTGGCTGGACGGCTGGTTTGTGATGCAGAATGATGTGAACAGCATAGGCTCAGATTATCGTAAAGGGATCTCCTTCTCATACAAACATAGAAACATAGAAGATAGGAGCAGGAGGCGGCCATTCAGCCCATCAAGCCTGCTCTACCATTTATCACAATCATGGCTGATCATTTAATGCAATAGCCGAATCCTCCTTTTTCCCCACAACCTTTGATCCCATTTGCCCCAAGTGCTATGTCTAGCCGCCTCTTGAATACATTCGATGTTTTGGCATCATCTACCTTCTGTGTAAGGAATTCCACAGGCTCTCCACTCTTTGGGTGAAGATATGTCACCTTATCTCTGTCCTAAATTGTCCACCCCAAATCCTCAGACTGTGACCTCTGGTTCTGGAGACACCCACCTTTGGGAACATCCTCCGTGCATCCACCCTGCCTAGTCCCATTAGCATTTTATAAGTCTCTGAGATGCCCCTCATTGGCCCGAACTCCAGCAAAAACAATCCTGACCTCGTTCTCATTCCTGATGAAGAGCTTTTGCCTGAAACGTCAATTTTCCTGCTCCTCGGGTGCTGTCTGACCTGCTGTGCTTTTCCAGCACCAAGGCCCTGTATAACTGCAGCAACACACCCCTGCTCCTGTACTCAACCTCTCCCAGTGAAGGCCAACATCCCATTTGCCGCCTTTACCACCTGCTGCACCTGCACGCTTACCATCAGCAACTGATGCACAAGGACACCCAGCTCCCACTGCACACTCCCCTCTCCCAATTTACAGCCATTCAGGTCATAATCTGCCACTTTGGTTTTGCTTCCAAAGTGAATAACCTTGCATTTATCCAAATTATATGGCATCTGCCATTGATTTGCCCACTCACCCAACCTGTCCAGATCATACTGAACATCTCTGCATCCTCGTCACAGTTCACCCTCCCACCCAACTTAGTGTCATCTGCAAACTTTGAGATGTTACACATTGTTCCCTCATCCAAATCATTAATATAATAAATAACTGGGGTGCCAGCACTGATCTCTGTGTCGCCTCACTAGTTACTACTTGCCAATTTGAAAAGGACCCATTAATTCCTACTCTTTGTTTCCTCTCTGCCAACCAGTTTTCTATCCAAAAAGAGAAAATGCTGGAAAATCTCAGCAAGTCTGGCAGCATCTGTAAGGAGAGAAAAGAGCTGACGTTTCGAGTCTAACTGACCCTTTGTCAAAGCTTTGACAAAGGGTCAGTTAGACTCGAAACGTCAGCTCTTTTCTCTCCTTACAGATGCTGCCAGACTTGCTGAGATTTTCCAGCATTTTCTCTTTTTTTGGTTTCAGATTCCAGCATCCGCAGTAATTTGCTTTTATCCAGTTTTCTATCCATCTCAATACACTTCCCCTAATCCCATGCGCTTTAATCTTGCACAATATTCTCTTATATGCGGGACTTTGTGAAACGCTTTCTGAAAGACCAAATAAACCACATTGACTGTGTCCCCCTTCCCAACTCTACTAGTTATGTCTTCATAGAATTCCGACAGATTTGTCAAGCACAATTTCCCCTTCATAACTCCATACCGACTCTGTCTGATCCTTCCACAGCTTTCTAAATACGCCACCACTAAGTCCTTGATAATTTCAGAGAATTTTCCCCACTACCGATGTTAGGCTTACTAGTCTATAATTCCCTGGTTTCTCTCTACCTCTCTTTTTGAATATTGGAATGATATTAGATACCCTCCAATCTGCAGGGACTGTATCAGAGTCTATCGAATCCTGGAATATGACCATCAATGCATCCACTATTCTACAGCCACTTCCTTAAATACTCTGGGATGTAGATTGCCTGAGGCATGATGTTCCTCAGGTTAAACCACCACCAGTAAATTCTTTCTTTCTGATGAGATCGCGGCGCTGTGTTCTGATAGGACTATGGAGACTTGACCTTTCCTAATCCTACTTAGGTTTAGACTAGAAAAATCTTATTTTTGTATAAGTCAAACAATAGAACCCACTGAACTCTATCGAGTGAAATATTGTTGAAACAACTCAAATGCCATTCCACCTGAGTCTGGGAGCTCTCGTCTCGCACTGCTCTGATAAACGTCTCAGTGCCCGCTCCTGAGTTCCGTACTGATCGACCTCCAGTCTGTCTGCATCTGGGAATGTTCCACTCTTGCTGCTGCTTTTAACCTTCCCATTCCCACAGGTCTCCCACCAGCCTCTCTGTTTCTGGGAGCTCTTTGCTCTCGCTGCTCCTTTGAACCTCACTGTCACAGCTCCTGGGTGCCTTCACCTAACACTGCGGGCAATTTAGCATGGCCAATTCACCTAACCTGCACGTCTTTGGACATGGGGAGAATGTACAAACACCACACAGACAGTTGCCTGAGGTGGGAATTGAACCCGGGTCTTTGGCGCTGTGAGGCAGCAGTGCTAACCACTGTGCCACCGTGCTGCCCATGATGATCATGGCTGTTGTATTATTGCATGCATTCCAGAAAAGCAGTTACTTTTAAGAAACTGGATGCCATCATGACATGCGATATTCAACATAATGGTCCTCCCCTCCCCTTCTACAATCACAGTGCA
The DNA here is from genome assembly GCF_004010195.1 of Chiloscyllium plagiosum. Taxonomy (NCBI): domain Eukaryota; kingdom Metazoa; phylum Chordata; class Chondrichthyes; order Orectolobiformes; family Hemiscylliidae; genus Chiloscyllium; species Chiloscyllium plagiosum. The sequence continues at coordinate 104,565,307 of NC_057716.1, forward strand.
ATGGATTCAATGCATTGTGTAGTCTTACAGTCACATAATGTAGCTATAACATCAGTGACACAAGAACTAGGCTATATGTAGATCTGAGATTTTCTAACACTGTGAATAGTTTGCGTTGTTAATCAACTTCAAGATCTGTCTCAAACAGAACCCAGTCTTTATGATAGATGTTACAATGGCTAACATCGAGGGAAGCAAACAGATTATTATCATACTAGCAGAAGAATTCAAATCATTAAAAGCCATCATCGATTGTTGGGAAAACCCCATCTGATTCACTAATGTCCTTTAGGGAAGGAGATTGTTATCCTTACCTGGTCTGACCTACACGTGACTCCAGACCCACAGTAATGGGGTTGACTCTAATGAGCTCAGATCAAAGGCAATTCAGGATCAGTGACAAATGCAGGCCTTGCCAGTGAGTCCCTGGTGCCATGTGTAAGTAAAGGACAATGCAGAGGAAACATGAGCTGCTCAGGCACTGCGTTGAGGAGGGCCATCCCTATGGGTGAACATATTCATGTTGAACCATGCAAGTCATAGAAACATAGAAATCACTGAATTTTACAGGACAGAATGAGGCCATTCAGCCTATTGTGGCTGTACCCATCCACTCCCACTCTCCATTGCCCTGTAAATTCATCATGTTCAAATATATATCCAAGAGAACATGGAAAATAGGAGCAGGAGTAGGCCATTCGGCCCCTCAGCCTGCTCCACAGTCATTATGATCATGGCTGATCATTGAGCTCAATACCCTGACCCCATCCTCCTCCTCCAATCCCTTCAGCCACAAGAGCTATATTTACCTCCCTTTTGAATACGCATTATGTTTTGGCCTTAACCACTTTCTGTGCTAGTGAATTCCACATTCTCCCCACTCTCTGGACGGTGACATTTCTCCTCAGCTCAGTCTTAAAAGATTTGCCCCTTACCCTTCAACTATGACCCCTGGTTCCGGACTCCATGGTCAGCAGGAACGCCCTTCCTCCACCTAACCCAGCCAGTAGAATTTTATAGCTTCTAATGAGATCCCTCCCTTTGATCTTCTAAGCCCCAGTGAATATAATACTAACCAACTCAATCTCTCCTCATACGTCAGGCTTGCCATCCCAAGGTTCAATCTGGGAAATGTTCGCGGCACTCCCTCCATCACCAGAACGTCCCTCCTCAGACCAGGAGACCAACACTGCGCAATGTTCCTGCTGTGGGTCTCACCAATGCCCTGCGTAATTGCAGCAATGATTTGGAGACACCAGTGTTGGACTGGGGTGTACAGAGTTAAAAATCACACAGCACACCAGGTTATAGTCCAACAGGTTTAATTGGAAGCACTAGCTTTCGGAGCGACGCTCCTTCATCAGGTGATTGTGGAAAATAAGATTGTAAGACACAGAATTTATAGCAAAAGTTTTGCTATAAACTCTGTGTCTTAAATCTTATACCCCACAACCACCTGATGAAGGAGCAGCGCTCCGAAAGCTAGTGCTTCCAATTAAATCTGTTGGACTGTAACCTGGTGCTGTGTGATTTCTAATTGCAGCAAGATATCCTCGTTGTGATTATTAAATGTGATTCCAGGGAGCCAGAGATTGTAACACAGTAAATTTTATTAAAGTTGAATGTGCTGGATCAGAGTGGAAAAAAAAGGAACACTTCTTGTAGTTAGAATATAAAGCAGACAGCTCACACTGAATGACACAGCTTTACATACAGAGGGATCAGAAAACTGTAAAATTATTGATGCAAGAAGGTCACTTTCATATATCTCGTTCCTTGCAATTCAAATTTGCCAGGGAACATCTTATCAATATTTTTTTATTTTTGCTTCACTTTTTAAATTATTACATTAATTCTCAATAAAATAATTTATAAATGTATACTCATATACATAAAACCCCGACACCCGTCCCCCAGGCAGCTGTGGGAGCAGGGGATATAAAAAAGTCTGTTACCGTACACAGTGCAAAGTGCAAGATTCGAAACACAAAGGCAGATGATTTTAACAGGTTACAAAACAGAGACCACCGAGCGGGTAAGGTAAAAAAAATCCCAGGTGTCCGAGGTCTGAAATTCACAATTTGACTCACTCACCTCCCCTCTTCTCGAGCCTTCTCCCTCTCACAGCCCCCTCCACCTCCCCATCTAGTCCAGTGTATCAGCAGCCTCTGATCATAGGGAATAGCAAGCCCTGTTCAGTAACCTTCCCTAACTGCACAGCATTTACAGTCATAGAGTGATAGAGATTTGCAGCATGCAAACAGGCCCTTTGGCCCAACTTGTCCATGCTACCCCATTTTCACAATTAATCTAGTCCCATTTAGAGTCAGTGTTGGAAAGATGTACAGCATTTTTCTGTGTTTGTCCCATATTCCTCCATACTTATCCCATCCATGTACCTGTACAAATGTTTCTTAAATGACAAAATTGCTTTCAGCACTATCTCTGGTATCCCATTCCAAATACTCACCACCCAAAAAAGTTGCCCGTCTTGTATATCTTTTGTTCCCCCCCTCCTTTTGTATGTCTCCCCTCTCACCTTAACCTATCCCCTCTAGTTTTAGGCTCCCCTATCCTCGGGAAAAGCTGTTGGCTATCTACCTTATCCATGCCTCTCATGATTTTATCGATGTACAGCACATGGAGCTAACCTGGGGTTCTTGTGGTGGTGCCCCTATCTCTGGACCAGGAGGCATGGGTTCAAGTCCCACCTGCTCCAGAGGTGACCCACTGAACAGGTTCATTAAGATTATCCACAGGGAGGGAGCAAACCCCAACAGCTCACAATGCCTCGAGGGACGATGTGTTTGAAGTGTATCAGATCCTGAATGAGCTTGACAAGGTTCGAGGGGGAAATGACGTTTCTTGTTGTGGGATAGTCCAAAATGACAGGGCACCTTCTTAAAATGAGCAGTCACCCCTTTAAGACAGAGACGGGGGAGAAACCTTTACTCTCGGAGGGTTCACGTGATATTGGAATTTCCTGAAAACAATGGAGATAACGTGTTTGGGGAAAGTCTATGATTATTGGGCAGGGAAGGGTAAATAGGAGTAGGGAATTCAAAACACAAATAGGTCAGTCAGGATCTTATAAAATAACAGAGCAAGCTCAAGGGGGCGACCAAATGGACTACCTCTGCTCTTCTTCAGAGTATTCATTGGTTCGAAGATGTGCCCAGGCTTGATAACACAGCTGTCTTAAAGGGACCACGCAGTGCAGCAAGCAGGGTGCAGGGTTCTGAGCAATTAGAGGGAATGATACTCCTGTAATTATCGAGAACTCTAGCGAACCATTTATCTAAAAATATAACAATTAGTTTGCAATAAAATTGCAAGAACCCCCTCCTTCCCGTCTCAGCTAAGATTTCATCCAGTCATACACAGGTGTATTCGGAATATTGAGTGCAGTTCTGGTCCCCACATTGCAGGAAGGAAGGTGCAGGCTTTCAAGAGGGCGCAGAAGAGGTTTACCAGGGTGGTGCCTGGAATAGAGTGTATTAGCTGTAAGGAGAGGTTGGACAAACTTGGATTGTCTTCACTAGAGTCAGGGGCTGAGGGGCATCCTGATAGAAGTTTATTAAATTATGAGTGGCACGGACAGGGTGGATAGTCGGAGTCATTTTCTCAGGGTGGAAATGTCAAATATTAGGAGGTGTAGGTTAAAGTTGAGTGTGTAACTTTTAAAGGAGATGTGCGAGGTAATTCTTTTATGCAAACAATGGTAGGTGCCTGGGAATTGGTCGAAGCAGATACAACAGCAACTTTTAAGAGGCATTTAGACAGACACAGGAACGGGCAGGGAATGGAGGGATATGGACCATCTGCAGGCAGATGGGATTAGTACGGTATCATGGTCAGCACAGACATGGTGGGCCGAGGGCCTGTTGCTATACTGTTCAATGTTCTAAGGCGCGTGGGATTAATTTTGTTTCATCAGCCGTTGTTAATGTTCACCCTCAGCCCCCATACCCCTGCTGAGCCAACTATCGACCCTCACCCTGTCAATGAACCAAGGAAACAGCTGTAATGCCCACCCGTTCTGTAATGCTGCCTGGTACCCCGGTTGGCTGAGGGGCACTGCTCTATTCATTGGTGACAGTTTGGATGTGGAGGCTGCTGGTCTGGGGTATAGATGGGGCACTTCCTTTCAGTTTATACAGTGATTTGTGGCAGGCCCTATGATTAAATGTAGTCATCTGTCCTTGAACAGCCTTTATTTTCACCGGACTGAAATGATATCCATTAGAGTCATAGAGTCATACAGCACAGAAACAGACCCTTCGGTCCACCCAGTCTATGCAGACCCTGTTCCCAAACTACACCAGTCCCACCTCCCTGCGCTTGGCCCATATCCCTCCAAACCTTTCCTACTCATGTACTTATCCAAATGTCTTTTAAACGTTGTCACTGAACCTGCATCCATCACATTCTCTGGATGTTCACTCCACACATGAACCACCTGCTGTGTAAAAGTGTTGCCCCTCATGTCTTTTCAAATCTTTCTCCTCTCATCTTAAAAAGATGCCCTCTAGTTTTGAACCCCTTCACCCGAAGGAAAGGCTCTTGTCAGTCACCTTATATATGCCTCTCATGATTTGATAAACTTCAATAAGGTCAGTCATCCCTCAGCCTCCTACGCTCCAATGAAAACTGTCCCGGCCTTCCCAGTCTGTTTTTATAACTCAAACACTCCAGTCCCAGCTACATCCTGGTAAATCATTTCAGAACACTTTCCAGTTTGATAACATCTTTCCAAAAGCAGGGCAACCAACAATATTCCAAAAGTTACCTGTACAACCTCAACATGAATGTCCCAACTCCTGTTCTCAATGGTCTGAGCAATGAACTCAGGTGTGCTAAACACTTTCTTAACCAGGCGAGAGTGGGGACTGCAGATGCTGGAGATTAGAGTCAAGATTAGAGTGGTGCTGGAAAAGCACAGCAGGTCAGGCAGCATCCGAGGAGCAGGGAAATTGACGTTTCGGTCCGGAGCCCTTCATCAGGAATCAGGAATTTCCTGATGAAAGGTTCCGGCCTGAAACGTTGATCCTCTTGCTCCTCGGATGCTGCCTGGCCTGCTGTGCTTTTCCAGCAACACACTCTCAACACTCCCCAAGGCCCTACCATTAACTGTATAAGTCCTGCAATTGTTTGTTTTACCAAAACGCAGAACCTGGCATTTATCCAAATTAAACTCCATCAGCCACTCCTCAGCCCATTGATCTGACTCATTAAGATTACACCAGCATGGAGACAGGTCATTCAGCCCAATGGTCTATGCTGGCTGCTTGTGCTCTACATGTCACCCAGATGGTCACAACGAGTTTATAATGCAAACACAGAGAATGCTGGAGAAACTCTGAGGGTCTGGCAGCATCTGTGGAGGGACAGATAAGAGATAACTCCAGAAACTGGCTGCATGATGACTGTCCTCCATTTAGTTTACATTCTTCACACTCCACCCCTGCAATCTTACCTTGTTTCTGCCTTGGTTACTTTGGGCTGAGTGCAGAGAACTCATTCTCTCCTTTCAACACTTTAATTTACACTCATTTCACTTTTCTCTCTTTGACCTCCTCCTCCTCCTCTATCTTTTTGCACAGCGCCCATACACTATTTCAACCTTTTCTCTGCCTGTCCCAAAGGTTGAGAAGAATTTTCTAACCACGCCTCATCTTTTATACTCCTTATCTGGGGAAAGGGAGACTGACATTGGGGACAGTCCAGAGAGGGTTCACTCGGCTGATCCTGGAGATGGAGGGTCTGTCTTATGAGGAGACGTTGAGTCGGTTAGGCCTTTACTCATTGGAGTTTAGAATGAGAGGTGACCTTATGGAAATATACACACGTCTTAGGAGATTTGACAGGGAAAATATGGAGAGGTTGTTTCCCCCTTGTACAAAAGTCTAGGACGGGAGAGCATGAGGGGGTGACCCATTTTAAATAGAGATGGGGAGGAATTTCTTCTCTCAGAGGGGAGTGAATCTATGGAATTCTTTACCACAGAGGGCTGTCGAGGCTGGGTCATTAAGAGTGTTCAAAGCTGAGAGAGATTTTAATCAGAATGCACTGCCAGTGGTGGTAGTAGGGGCATTTAAGCGAATGCTGGACAAGCACACAGACGGCAGTAAATTGAGGGGTGTGTAGGTTAGGCTGATCTTAGATTAAGATAAATGCTCAACACAACATGGTGGGCCAGAGGGCGTGTACTGTTCTATGTTGTATGTTCTAAAGGGAATCGAGGGTTATGAGGAAAAGGCAGGAAGGTGGAGCGGAGGATGATGATTAGATCAACCCACAACCATATTGAATGACAGAACAGACTCGATGGGCCGAATGGGTCTCCTGAAGAAGGGCCTGTGCCCGAAACGTCGAATCTCCTGTTCCCTGGATGCTGCCTGACCTGCTGTGCTGTTCCAGCAATAAAGTTTCAACTTTGATCTCCAGCATCTGCAGACCTTACTTTCTCCTCGAATGGGTCTCAGTGCAAGTTGGGCTAAAGGCGACAGAGTTTGGGATGTGTTCAAATTTACAGAGTGCAAAATCAAAGACCAATCAGGGGAACACTGGAATTGTCACATGACAAACTATTACACCCCTTTAATAAATGTCTTTTTCAAGAGTAAAGCGTCTCAAGGACACAGATAATGAACAGAATGTGGTTGATCATTCCTGTTACACATGAGGTATAAAGGGCTTCTCAGTTACCTCATCAAAAAGCTCCATAAATTAGTAAAACATGCTTTTTGTCTTGGAGAAATCTATGCTGGCTCTCCTTCATTAACCTGCCTTCCTCCATGTGGCTGTTCATTTTGCTCTGAATTATTGTTTCTGGAATGTTTCCAGGATCAAATTTAACCTGATTTGTCAGTAGCTGCTGTTTGGTCAATTCCTGGTCTCAGTATCCTCAGTACTTATTGGATACTGTCCCAGGGCCTTGTCATGTTAAGTACAGACACAGAGCCAATAGCCAGTCCTTGTCAGTGTGGAACCCTCTGATTGGCTGACTTATCAAAGGGTGTTGAGTAAGGGCAGGTTTTGTTGGAAAATCAGAGTTTTTCCACTGAGTTGGGTAATACCTCAGTCAGTGACCCCTCCCCCACTTCCCAGCTACCCCCTTACCCCATCCCACCTACTGCACCCCACCCAAACCACATCCCCCGCCCACATATACCAACAGTCACACACCACACCCCATCACACCTCACCCCACCTATACCCACCCCCTAACCCCAGTGCACCTCACCCTCACCCCCACCCACATTGCACCCCCGTCAGACCCCATCCCCACCC
>NC_057716.1:104575190-104577054 GCF_004010195.1 Chiloscyllium plagiosum
CACAATAAACACTCACTCACAATAAACACTCACTTGCATTAAACACTCAGTCGCATTAAACACACACAATAAACACACTCACATGTAACGTTCACTCACATTAAGCGCTCACTCACAATAAACACTCACTCACGATAAACACTCACTCACAATAAACACTCACTCAATAAACACTCACTTGCAATAAACACTCACTCGTAATAAACACTCACTCACATTAAACGCTCACTCACATTAAACGCTCACTCAGATTAAACACCCACTCACATTAAACACTCACTCGCAATAAACACTCCTCGCATTAAATGCTCACTCACCATAAACACTCACTCACAATAAACACGCACTTAATAAACACTCATGAAAAACACTAATTCGCAATAAACACTCACAATAAACACTCACTCGCAATAAACACTCACTCGCATTAAACGCTCACTCACAATAAACACTCACTCACAAGAAACATTCACTCACATTAAATGCTCGCTCACAATAAACGCTCACTCACAATAAACACTCACTCACAATAAACACTCACCTCACTCACAATAAACACTCACTCACAAGAAACACTCACATTAAACGCTCGCTCACAATAAACACTCACTCACAATAAACACTCACTCACATTAAACACTCACTCAAATTAAATGCTCACTCACATTAAACACACACACATTAAACACTCACTCACATTAAATGCTCACTCACAATAAACACTCACACACAATAAACACTCACTCAAACTCTCACTCACAATAAACACTCACTCGCAATAAACACTCACTCGCATTAAACGCTCACTCACAATAAACACTCACTGACAAGAAACACTCACTCACATTAAACGCTCATTCACAAGAAACGCTCACTCACAATAAACACTCACTCACGATAAACACTCACTCACAATAAATATTCACTCGCTATAAACACTCACTCGCGTTAAACGCTCACTCACAATAAACACTCACTCACATTAAACACTCACTCACAATAAACACTCACTCACGATAAACACTCACTCACAATAAATATTCACTCGCTATAAACACTCACTCGCGTTAAACGCTCACTCACAATAAACACACACTCACGTTAAACACTCACTCACAATAAACGCTCGCTCCCAATAAACACTCACTCACAAAAAACACTCACTCGCATTAAACATTCACTCGCATTAAACACTCATTCGCATTAAACGCTTACTCACATTAAACACTCACACAGAATAAACAATCACACACATTAATCACTCACTCACAATAAACACTCACTCACATTAAACACTCACTCACATTAAACACACACTCACATTAAACACACACTCACGTTAATCACTCACTCACAATAAACACTCACTCGCATTAAACACTCACTCGCATTAAACACTGACTCCATTAAACACTGACACACAATAAACACTCACTCACGTTAAACGTGCACTCACATTAAACACTCACTCACAATAAACACTCACTCATATTAAATGCTCACTCACAATAAACACTCACTCACAAGAAACACTCACTCACATTAAACGCTCACTCAAAATAAACGCTCACTCACAATAAACACTCACTCACAATACACTCTCACTCACAATAAACACTCACATTAAACACTCACTCACAATAAACAGTCACTCACATTAAAAGCTCACTCACATTAAACACTCACACACAATAAACACTCACTCGCCTTAAACACTCACTCACAATAAACACTCATTCACATTAAACACTGACTCACAATAAACACTCACTCACAATAAACACTCACTCAATAAACACTCACTCGCAATAAACACTCACTCGCGTTAAATGCTCACTCACAATAAACACTCACTCACATTAAA
>NC_057716.1:104577554-104580930 GCF_004010195.1 Chiloscyllium plagiosum
ACTCACATTAAACACTTACTCACGAAGCTCACTCACCACCATCAGTTCCCGCTCTTTGAAAACTTTTGGCAGCAGGTATCGCCGTGTAGGCACCGTCAGGATTAGGAAAAACGGGAATGCTAGGGAGATAATGGTGGACTTGATCACCCAAAGAACAACGATGCAGATTAACTGGATCATGGTGAAGAGGTTCATCCTCCACGTTTTCACCTGCAGGTAAGCAGGAGGTGGTTACATGAAAACAATTGGATTGTTTTTGAGTGAAACCATTCAAGAGACAGTAACATCCAGGTAACACCACCGGACTAGCAATTAACATTCCCGATATTGAGGAAGTCCAGAACCAGGTGTCACAGTCTAATAAGGGAGAAGCCATTCCGGACTGAGATGAGGAAGAATTTCTTCACTCAGGGAGCTGTGAACCTGTGGAATTCTCTTCCACAGGAAGCTACTGGGGTCAGTTCATTAGATATATTCAAGAGGGAGCTAGACCTGGTCCTTGCGGCTGAAGGGATTAACAGGTTTTGAGGAGAGAGTGGGAATGGGATACTAGATCAGCCATGATCATATTGAATGGTGAAGCAGGCTCAAAGGGCCGAATGGCCGACTCCTGCACCTATTTTCAATATTTCTATGTTTCAAATCCCAGCATGGAAAGGGGGATAACTTAAATTCAGTTTCAGTGTTGCTGAAAATGAGCACATTTTATGGAAGCTTTTTGTCTTGCATTGATCAGGACACATTGCAAGAACAGCATGTCAAGGGGAAAACCAACATTTACATAGCATGAGAGAGTATACAGAGAACATAGAAGAGTACAGCACAGGAAAGCGCCCTTCGGCCCACCATGTTGTGCTGAACATGACGCCAAATTAAACTAATCCTTTCTGCCTGCCCTTGGCCCATATCCCTCCATTCCTTGTATATTCATGTGCTTGTCTAAAAGCCCCTTGAACAGCCCTATCTGCCTCCATCACCATCCCTGGCACACTCCTACCACTCTCTGCGTAAAAAGCTTCCCCCTCACATAGGGATTCTGGGTAATCCAAGGTGGAGGATGGGAAACATTTCTGGCTGTAACAAGCTGCTCCTTTTTTGAGGTATTTTAGGTGTTGGAGGTGATTTTCTGGAATTCCAGGGGCAGTAACCACTGTTTTATATGCTGTTGCATTGTTTGGAACTTTAGAGAAAAAAAAATCAAAACAACAGCAATTGTAAAAGGGAGAAGAACAGACAAAGGAAGCACATGGTGAGGTCATTGCAGGAGAGAGAGAGAGAGAAAGAGAAAGAGAAAGAGAAAGAGAAAGAAAGAAACCCACATTGCTAACTGACAGAACAGTGAACCTGTGCAGTTACCACCTTTGTTGTTTGAATTGATGTATCGCTGGACATCGGAGTGTGTCTGGGAAAAGTAAAAAACAGTGAAATTCACAACTGACCTTGGAAGAACCTGTTTGGGAGAGGTCACAGCACAGAAACAGATAAGTGAATGTTTTTGAGCATGGCCTTAAAATAAGTCTGCAATAGTGAGTAGAGTGGGTTATTTCTTGATTATATGTTTTATTGAGCTATGTCCCTTGATTAAACTTAAAATGTAAGCCATAAGTATTAATTTAACCTTGGGAGCAGTGTTTTGTACAGGAATAAGATGGTGCTATTTTCTGCGTCTGTAGATTGAAAGAAACAAAAATGGCCTTTAGTAGAGTGATATGCTCTTCTTGTCGGGTATGGGAGTTTAGGGAGAGTTTACATGTTACTGAGGATTATATCTGCAATAAATGCCGTTGTTTGTGAATCGTATCAGATCGAATGGATCAATTGGAGAGGCAGACAGAGGCAATGAGGAATTTACAAGAGCAAGGGGATATGATGGATGGCAGTTATAGGAAGGGAGAAAAGTCTCAGATACTGTCACATAGTTGGGTTAATTCCAGGAAAGGTAAGAGAGGTAGGCAGGTAGTGCAGGAGTCTTCTGTGGCTATCCCCATTTCAAACAGAAAATGTCCCAAACAGGTTCTTCCAAGGTCAGTTGTGAATTTCACTGTTTTGGAAAATGTACGGGGTGGTGGATTCTCAGGGGAACGTAGCACGAGCAGCCAAGTTTCTGGTATTGAGACTGGTTCTAATGCAACGAGGGTAAGTCAGGTTCCAAGCGATTGATTGTGCTAGAGAACTCTCTCGTCAGAGGTACAGACAGACATTTCTGTGGTCAGCAGCGAAAAATCAGAATGGTGTGTTGCTTCCCTGGTGCCAGGATCAAGGATGTCTCAGAGAGGGTACAGAATGTTCTAAAAGGGGAGAGGTGCCAGCCAGAGGTCACTGTACACATTGGAACCAATGACATAGGAATGGAAAAGGATGAGATTCTGAAGGAAGATTACAGAGAGTTAGACAGGAATTTAAAAAGGAGGCCCTCGAGAGTAGTAATGTCTGGATTACTCCCGGTGCTACAAGCTAGTGAGGGCAGGAACAGGAGGATAGAGCAGATGAATGCAAGGCTGAGGAGCTGGTGTAAGGGAGAAGGATTCACATTTTTGGACCATTGGAAGCTGTTTTGAGGTAGAAGTGACCTGTACACGAAGGACAGATTGCACCTGAATAAAAAAAGGGGACTGATATACTCCAGGGAAATTTGCTAGAGCTGCTCGGGAGGATTTGGCTAGTAAGGTGGGTGGGTGGGTGGGACCCAGGGAGATAGTGGGGAAAGAGATCAATCTGAGACTGGTACAATTGAGAAAAAAGGCCAGTCAAACAGTCAGGGCAGGCAGGGACAAAGCAGAGAACAAGGTAGGACTGATACATTGCATTTATTTCAATGCAAGGGGCCTAACAGGGAAGGCAGATGAACTCAGGGCATGGTTAGAAACATGGGACTGGGGTATCATAGCAATTACAGAAACATGGCTCAGGGATGGGCAGGACTAGCAGCTGAATGTTCCAGGATACAAATGCTACACAAAGGATAGAAAGGGGGGTAAGAGAGGAGGGGGAGTGGCATTTTTGATAAAGGATAGCATTACAGCTATGCTGAGGGAGGATATTCCCGGAAATATATTCAGGGAAGTTATATGGGTGGAACTGAGAAATAAGAAAAGGATGATCACCTTATTAGGATTGTATTGTAGACCCCCTAACAGCCAGAGGGAAATTGAGAAACAAATTTGTAAGGAGCTCTCAGCTATCTGTAAGAATAATAGGGTGGTTATGGTAGGGGATTTTAACTTTCCAAACATAGACTGGGACTGCCATAGTGTTAAGATTTAGATGGAGAGGAATTTGTTAAGTGCGTACAAGACAATTTTCTGATTCATTATGTGGAATAACCTACTAGAGAAGGTGCAAAACTTGACCTACTCTTGGGAAATAAGGCAGGGCA
>NC_057716.1:104581282-104582281 GCF_004010195.1 Chiloscyllium plagiosum
GCCTTTGTGTGGAGCCGCAGGAAATGGGGGAGATACTAAACGAATATTTTGCATCAGTATTTACTGTGGAAAAGGACATGGAAGATATAGACTGTAGGGAAATAGATGGTGACATCTTGAAAATGTTCATATTACAGAGGAAGAAGTGCTGGATGTCTTGAAACACATAAAAGTGGATATATCCCCAGAACCTGATCAGGTGAACCCTCAAACATTGTGGGAAGCTAGAGAAGTGATTGCTGGGCCTCTTGCTGAGATATTTGTATCATCGATAGTCACAGGTGAGGTGCCGGAAGACTGGAGGTTGGCTAACGTGGTCCCACTGCTTAAGAAGGGTGGTAAGGACAAGCCAGGGAACTATAGACCAGTGAGCCTGATGTCAGTGGTGGGCAAGTTGTTGGAGGGAATCCTGAGGGACAGGATGTACATGTATTTGGAAAGGCAAGGACTAATTACGATTAGTCAACATGGCTTTGTGCATGGGAAATCATGTCTCACAAACTTGACTGAGTTTTTTGAAGAAGTAACAAAGAGGATTGAGGGTAGATTGGCGGACGTGATCTATATGGACTTCAGTAAGGCATTTGACAAGGTTCCCCATGGGAGACTGATTAGCAAGGTTAGATTTCACGGAATACAGGGAGAACTCGCCATTTGGAGACAGAACTGGCTCAAAGATAGAAGACAGAGAGTGGTGATAGAGGGTTGTTTTTCAGACTGGAGGCCTGTGACCAGTGGAGTGCCACAAGGATCGGTGCTGGGTCCTCTACCTTTTGTCATTTATATAAATGATTTGGATGTGAGCGTAAGAGGGATAGTTGGTAAGTTTGCAGGTGACACCAAAACTGAAGATGTAATGGACAGCAAAGAAGGTCACCTCAGGTTATAATGGGATCTTGACCCCATGGGCCAATGGGCTGAGAAGTGGCAGATGGAGTTTAATTCAAATAAATGCGAGGTGCTGCATTTTGGAAAAGCAAACCTTAGCAGGACTTATAC
>NC_057716.1:104583195-104593672 GCF_004010195.1 Chiloscyllium plagiosum
TAAGGGGCAAAGTTTTCACACAGAGGGTGGTACGTGTATGGAACGAGCTGCCAGAGGAAGTGGTGGAGGCTGGTACAATTGCAACATTTCAAAGGCATTTGGATGGGTATATGAATAGGAAGGGTTTGGAGGGATATGGGCCGGGTGTTGGCAGGTGGGACTAGATTGGGTTGGGATATTTGGTCGGCATGGACTGGTTGGACCAAAGGGTCTGTTTCCATCCTGTACATCTCTATGATTCTGTGACTCTATCTCTTTTGAACTTTCCCCCTCTCACCTTAAATGTATGCCCCCTAGTTTTAGACATTTCAACTCTAGGACCGTCAACCCTATCTCTGCATCTCACAATTTTATAAACTTCTATCAGGTCTCCCATGAGCCTCCGCTGCTTCAGGGAAAACAACCTGAGGTTTTCTAGCCTCTCCTTATCGCTCATACCCTCTAATCCAGGCAGGATCCTGGTAAACCTTTTCTGCACCCAACCCAAAGCCTCCACATCCTTCCAGTAATGGGCGACCAGAGTTGAATGCAATACTCTTAGTGTGGCCTAACCAAAGTCTTATAAAGCTGCAACATGACATCCTGACTCTTGTACTCAACTCCCTGACCAATAAAGGTAAGCTTGTCATATGCCTTCTTTACCACCATATCTATTTGCATGCTCACTATCAGGGAACTATGGACTTTGAGCCTCAAGATCCCTCTGCACATCAGTGCTGCTCAGGGTCGTTCCATTAACTGTACAACACATCAGACTTACCCAGATTAAACTCCATCTGCCATTTCTCTGCCCATATCTGCAGTTGATCCATATCCCGCTGTATCCTTTTACAACCTTCTACTCTTTCTACACCTCCACCGATCTTTGTATCGTCTGCAAACGTAGTAACCTATCCATCTATATTTTCATCCAAGTTATTTGTATGTATCAAACAGCAGAGATCCCAATCCCTGTGGAACTAGTCCTGGAACCCCAGCCTGAGGAACAACCTTCCACCGCTACCCTCTGTCTTCTATGGGCAAGCCAATTCTGAACCCACATGGCCACGTCACCCTGGATCCCATGCATCTTAATCTTCTGGATGAGCCAAACATGAGGATCTTGTTGAAAGTTTTACTAAAATCCATGTAAACAACATTCACTGCTCTACCCTCCTCATCGATCACCTTTGTTACTAGGTTAGTAAGACATGACCTACCCCACACAAGGCCATGCAGAGACTGTCCCTTGCAAATGTGTGTAAATCCTATCCCTAGGAATTCTGTCCACTAGCTTCCCAACCACCGAGGTGAGACGCACCGTTCTATAGTTTCCTAGATTATTCTCATTTACTTTCTTCAACAGAGGAACAACATGAGCTACACGCTAGTTCTCTGGGCCCTCTCCATTGCCTAGCGAGGATACAAAGATCTTTGTCAAGGCCCCAGCAGTCTTCTGTCTTGCCCAACTCAGTAACCTGGGGTAGATACTATTGGGCCCCAGGGACTTCTCCACCTTAATGTTCTTCAAGAGATCCAACACCAGTTCTTTCTTGATCTCAAAATGCCCTAGCATATCAGCATGCTCCACACAAATCTCACTATCCTCCATACCCTCCTCCTGGGTGAATACTGACGCATTAGGCAACTGGAACTGGTGCTGGATGAACTTCGGATCATTTGGGAGGCGGAGGGGGTTACTGAGAGGAGTTACAGGGAGGTAGTCACTCCTCAAGTACAAGAAAAAGGCAGATGGGTTACAGTCAGGGGATAGAAAGGGAACCGGCAGGCAGCGCAGGGATCCCCTATGGCCACCCCCCTCAATAACAAGTTACTATTTGGATACTGTTGGGGAGGGGGGACTTACCAGGGGAAAGCAGTGGGTTAAAGGTCTCTGGCACAATGTCTGTCCCTGTGGCTCAGAGGGGAAATGGGGGAGGGGGAGCAAAGGTTTAGTCATTGGGGACTCCATAGTTAGGGGGACAGATAGGAGGTTGTGTGGGGAAGAGAGAGACTCACGGTTGATGTGTTGCCTCCCAGGTGCCAGGGTTCGTGATGTCTCTGATCGTGTTTTTGGGATCCTTAAGGGGGAGGGGGAGCAGCCCCAAGTCGTGGTCCAAATAGGCACCAACGACGTAGGTAGGAAGAGAGATGGGATTTAAGGCAGAAATTCAGGGAGCTAGGGTGGAAGCTTAGAGCTAGGACGAACAGAGTTGTTACCCGTGCCACATGCTAGTGAGGCGAGGGATAAGGAGAGAGAGGAGTTGAACAGGTGGCTATAGGGAAAGTGCAGAAGGGAGGGTTTCGGATACCTGGATAAAGGGAGGGATATCAATATCCTGGGGGGAAAATTTGCTAATGGTCTTTTGGGGGGATGGGTTAGACTAATTCAGCAGGGGGATGGGAACCTAAATTGTAGTTCGAGTACACAGGAGGTTGACAGTAGTGAGGTCAGAAATAAGGTTTCAAGGTCGCAAGAAGGCACCAGCAAGCAAGAAGTTGGTTTGAAGTCTTCAATGCCAGGAGCATCCGGAATAAGGTGGGGGAACTTGCATCATGGGTTGGTACCTGGGACTTCGATTTTGTGGCTTATCCGGAGACATAGATAGAGCAAGGACAGGAATGGTTGTTGCAGGTTCCGGGATTTAGATGTTTCAGTAAGAACAGAGAAGGTGGCAAAAGAGGAGGAGGTGCGGCATTGTTACTCAAAGGCGGTATTAAGGTAGCAGAAAGGACTTTTGAGGATACGTCTACTGAAGTAGTATGGACTGAGGTTAGAAACAGGAAAAGCGAGGTCACCCTGTTAGGGAGTTTTCTCTAGGCCTCTGTATAGTTCCAGAGATGTAGAGGAAAGGAAAGCAAAAATGATTCTGGATAGGAGTGAGAGTAACAGGGTAGTTGTTATGGGGGACTTTAACTTTCCAAATATTGACTGGAAATTGATATAGTTCGAGTACTTCAGATGGGTCAGTTTTGGCCAATTTCTGCACGATGGTTTCCTGACATAGTATGTACACAGGCCAACAAGGGACGAGGAGAAAGTGAGGTCTGCAGATGCTGGAGATCAGAGCTGGAAATGTGTTGCTGGAAAAGCGCAGCAGGTCAGGCAGCATCCAGGGAACAGGAGAATCGACGTTTCGGGCATAAGCCCTTCTTCAGGAAAGATTCCTGAAGAAGGGCTTATGCCCGAAAAGTCGATTCTCCTGTTCCCTGGATGCTGCCTGACCTGCTGCGCTTTTCCAGCAACACATTTCCAACAAGGGACGAGGCCATATTAGATTTGGTACTGGGTAAAGAACCTGGCCAGGTGTTGGATTTGGAGGTAGATGAGCACTTTGGTGATAGTCACCACAATTTGGTTATGTTTACTTTAGCGATGAAAAGGGATAGGTATATACCACAGGGCAAGGGTTATAGATGAGAGAAAGGCAATTATGATGAGATTAGGCAAGAATTAGGATGCATAGGATGGGGAAGGAAACTGCAGGGGATGGGCACAATTGAAATGTGGGCTTATTCGAGGAACAGCTACTGCATGTCCTTGATAAGTATGTACCTGTCAGGCAGGGAGGAAGTTGTCGAGTGAGGGAGCCGTGGTTTACTAAAGAAGTTGAATCTCTTGTCAAGAGGAAGAATGCTTACGTTAGGATGAGACAAGAAGGCTCAGTTAGGGCGCTTGAGAGTTACAAGTTAGCCGGGAAGGACCTAAAGAGAGAGCTAAGAAGAGCCAGAAGGGGACGTGAGAAGTCGTTGGTGAATAGGATCAAGAAAAACCCTAAAGCTTTGTATAGGTATATCAGGAATAAAAGAATCATTAGAATAAGGTTAGGGCCAATCAATGACAGTATTAGGAAGTTGTACATGGAGTCAGAGGAGATAGGGGATGCACTAAATGAATAACGTTCCTCAGTATTCACACTGGAAAAAGACAATGTTGTCAAGGTGAATACTAAGATACAGGATACTCGCTAGACAGGATTAAGGTTCTCAAGGAGGAGGTGTTAGTAATTCTGGAAAGTGTGAAAGTATATAAGTCCCTGGGCTGGATGGAGATTTAGAGCTGAAAATGTGTTGCTGAAAAAACGCAGCAGGTCAGGAAGCATCCAAGGAGCAGGAGAATTGACGTTTCGGGCATGAGCCTATATTACTAGAAAATTGCCCACAGTATCCGTGGATGTGTAGGTTAGGTGGATTGGCCTCAGTAAGTTGCCTCATTCCTCATTCCTGAAGAAGGGCTCATTCCCGAAACGTCGATTCTCCTGCTCCTTGGATGCTGCCTGACCTGCTGCGCTTTTCCAGCAACACATTTTCAGCTCTGATCTCCAGCATCTGCAGACCTCACTTTCTCCTGGATGGGGATTTATCGTTGGATTCTCTGGGAAGCCAGGGAGGAGATTGCCAAACCGTTTGCTTTGATCTCTGTTGTCACCATTGTCTACAGGAATAGCGCCAGAAGGCTGGAGGATAGCAAATGTGGTTCCCTTGTTCAAGAAGAGACAACCCTGGTAATTAGAGACCAGTGAGCCTTACTTTGGTTGTGGGTAAGGTGTTGGAAAAGGTTATGGGAGGATTTATAACCATCCAGAAAGGAATAATTTGATTAGGGATAGTCAACACTGTTTTGTGAAGGGTAGGTCGTGCCTCACAAACCTTACTGAGTTCTTTGAGAAGATGACCAAACAGGTAGATTAGGGTAAAGCGGTTGTTGTGGCGTATATGGATTTCAGTAAGGTGTTTGATAAGATTCCCCATGGTAGGCTGTTGCAGAAAATACAGAGACATGGGATTGAGGGCGATTTAATGGTTTGGATCAGAAATTGGCTAGCTGAAAGAACACAGAGGGTGGTGGTTGATGGGAAGTGTTTATCCTGGAGTTCAGTTACTAGTGGTGTACTGCAAGGATCTGTTTTAGGGCCACTGCTGTTTGTCATTTTTATAAACGACCTGGATGAGGTCATAGAAGGGTGGGTTTGTAAATTTGCGGATGACAGTATTGGTAGAGGGATC
This sequence comes from Chiloscyllium plagiosum, assembly GCF_004010195.1. Classification (NCBI taxonomy): domain Eukaryota; kingdom Metazoa; phylum Chordata; class Chondrichthyes; order Orectolobiformes; family Hemiscylliidae; genus Chiloscyllium; species Chiloscyllium plagiosum. The sequence goes on from NC_057716.1 coordinate 104,588,182, forward strand.
GAGTTTCGGAACCATGAGATCATGCCGCAGCTGTACAAAACTCTGGTGCGGCCGCACTTGGAGTATTGCATACAGTTCTGGTCATTACGTTATAGGAAGGATGTGGAAGCTTTGGAAAAGGTTCAGGGGAGATTTACTAAGACTTTGCCGGGTATGGCGGGAAGGTCTTATGAGGAAAGGCTGAGGGTCTTGAGGCTGTTTTCATTAGAGAGAAGGAGGTTGAGAGGTGACTTAATTAAGACATACAAGATAATCAGAGGTTGGACAGTGAGAGCCTTTTTCCTTGGATGGTGATGGCTGATATGAGGGGACATAGCTTTAAATTGATGGGTGATGGGTGTAGAACAGATGTCAGGGGTAGTGTCTTTACTCAGAGAGTAGTAGGGGCATGGAACGCAACAGTAGTAGACTCACCAACTTTAAGGACATTTAAATGGTCATTGGATAAATATATGGTGAAAATGGAATAGTGTAGGGTAGATGGGCTTCAGATTCTATTCACAGGTTGGCAGAACATCGAGGGCCGAAGAGCCTGTACTGCACTGTAATGTTTTATATTCTGTGTTCGAAGTGCACGTTTCAGATCTCATGCATATCCTCTGCCTCCAAGCATAAGTTTCCTTCTTTATCCGTGAGTGAACACATCTTCTCCCTAGTTAGCCTCTTGTTTTAGTGTCTGTATAGAATACCTTGGGGATTCTCTTTAACCTTACTTGTCAAAGTCACTTCATAGCCCCTTCTTGTTCTCCTGATCCCCTGCTTGAGTACTTTCCTGTTTACATTCCTCATGGGCCCAGTCCAATTTTAGCTTCCTAAACCTTATATATGCTTCTTTCTTCCTTTTGACTAAATGCACATCCTCCCTCATTATCCAAGGGTCCCTTACTTTGCCCTCCTTACTGGAATATGCCGGTCCTGAACTCTGATCAGCAATTCCCACATGTCAGATATGGACTGATAACAGCTTCTCCCAGTGAACACTCCCTACCTCCTGCCCATTACTGGTGTAATATGCCCTCCCCAAACTTGGCCCCAGTTCCAGACTTATCCTTGTTCATAGCTAGCCTAAAACGTAAGGAGTTGTGATCACTGTTTCCAAAATGCTCTCGCACTGTAAGGTCAGTCACCTGGTCAGGCTCATTAGCCAATACAGGGTCCAGTATGGCCCCCTCTCTAGTTGGACTATCCGCATACTGTTTCAAGAAACCCTCTTGGGTACACTGAATAAATTTTACCCAGTCTAAGCCTCTTGCTGTAAGGGAGGCCCAGTCAATATTGGAGAAGTTAAAGTCACCCACTATGACAACCCTATTGTTATTAAGTCTTTCCATAATCTGCTGAAATATTTATTCCTCAATCTCTCGGTGGCTATTGGGGTGACCTATCAGAGTGATTACACCCATCTTACACCCATCGCCTCAGGCAACTGACTGTGTGGAGTTTGCACATTCTCCCCGTGTCTGTGTGGGTTTTCTACGGGTGCTCCGGTTTCCTCCCACATTCCAAAAATGTGCAGGTTAGGTGAATTGGCCATTTCCCCCAACCCCACCTCCCCCGCCCCGCCATTTCTCAGCTCATTTCCCCCTCCCCAGTCCTGATGAGGGATCCTGACCTGAAACGTTGACTCCCCTGCTCCTCTGGTGCTGCCTGACCAACTGTGCCTTTTGCAGTCCTTACTATCCCCATACTGCCTCGGTGGATGAACCCTCCAGTATGTCCTCTCTCTGAGTGCAGACGTAACATCCTCCCTGATTAATAATGCAGCTCCTCCATCTCTTTTCCCTTCCTCTCTCTCTCGTCTCAAACAACAAAATTCTGTAACATTGAGCAGCCAGTCCTGTCCCTTTCTCAAGGTTTATAAAGTCATGAGGGGCATGGATAAGATAAATAGACAAGGTCTTTTCCCTGGGGTGGGGGAGTCCAGAACTAGAGGGCATAGGTTTAGGGTGAGAGGGGAAAGATATAAAAGGGACCTTAGGGGTAACTTTCTCACACAGAGGGTGGTGTGTGGATGGAATGAGCTGCCAGAGGACGTGGTGGAGGCTGGTAAAATGACAACATTTAAAAGACATCTAGATAGGTATATGACTACGAAGGGTTTAGAGGGATAAACTCTCTAAAGAGCTGGCAAATAGGATTAGATAAGATGAGGATATCTGGTCAGCATGGACAACTTGGACCTAAGGGTCTGTTTCTGTGCTGTACACCTCTATGACTCTATGACTCAAGGTTGTCTATAATGGCCACAACATCATAGTCCCATGTACTGACCCAGGCTTTAAGCTGATCTATCTTACCCATAATACTCCTTGTGTTGAAATAAACACACTTCAGCCCATTAGAACCATTGCGTTCATTGGTTGTACTGATTGCTCATGTCTAAATGACTACCACTCAGTGGCCCTAACTTCAGTGGTCATGAAGTGCTTTGAAAGGCTGGTCATGGCATTAATCAACTCCAGCCTCCCCACGACTCTTGACCCATTCCAATTTGCCTATCAGACCAACACATCCACGTCAGATGCCATATCACTTGCCCTTCTTGAACATCTTTAAGGGCTTATGCCCGAAACGTCGATTCTCCTGCTCCTTGGATGCTGCCTGACCTGCTGCGCTTTTCCAGCAACACATTTTTCAGCTCTGATCTCCAGCATCTGCAGTCCTCACTTTCTGCTAGAACATCTTGACACCAAGAACAGCTACGTAAGAATCCTACTCATTGACTACAGTTCAGCCTTCAACACTATTATCCCCTCGAGACTAATTACTAAACTTAGTGATCTCGGACTAAGCCCCACTCTCTGCAACTGGATCCTCAGTTTCCTGACCCACAGGCCACAATCAGTGAAGATCGGGGACAATATTTCATCCTCACTAACGCTCAACACTGGAGCCCCCCCAGGGGTGCGTACTCAGCCCCCTACTGTATTCACTGCATATCCATGACTGCGTCGCCAAACACCAGACTAATGCCATTTACAAGTTTGTTGATGACACCATCATAGTCGGTCGCATCTCAGATGGCGACGAAACAGACTACAGACGGGAGGTGGAAAACTTGGATAAATGGTGCACTGAGAACAACCTAGCTCTCAATGCTGGCAAAACCAAGGAACTCATTATTGACTTTCAGCGGGATGGTTACTCATGCCTCCCCTACACATTAACAGCACAGAGGGGGAATGAGTGGAGAGTGGCAAGCTCCTGGGAGTGGTCATCCACAACAAGCTTTCTTGGACTCTGCGCTTTTCCAGCAACACATTTTCAGCTCTGATCTCCAGCATCTGCAGTCCTCACTTTCTCCTCTTCATGTGGACGCACTGGTTACAAAGGCCCAACAACGTCTCTTCTTCCTCAGGCAGCTGAGGAAATTTGGCATGACAGTGAATACCCTTGCCAACTTTTATAGGTACGCCATCGAGGGCATTCTGTCTGGATGTACCACTACCTGGTATGGCTACTATACCATTCAAGATCAGAGACAGTTACAGAGAGTGGTGAACTCGGCCCGGACAATCACAAAGGCCAACCTCCCATCTACAGAATCCATCTACCAGGCCCAATGTCAAGGAAAGGCCGTCAGCATTCTCAAAGATCCATCCCACCCTGGCAATGTTTTTCTACAACCTCTACCATCAGGGAGAAGGTACAGAACCTGAACACACACACCAGCTGGTTTCTACCCTGAATACTGAATGGACTCACAAACTCTTAACATTCGCCTGTCCCTGTGTTTATGTTTTGCCGCTGTTTACCTATTATTTACTATCTATGTGATTTAACTCTGTGATCTGCCTGTATTGCTCACAAGACAAAGCTTTTCACTGTGCCTCGGTACACCTGACAATAAATTCAATTCAGTAGACTCTGATTGGTGTAAAGTGTTACCATGGAGAATAGAACTCAGTCTCCCGTTCCCACTTTCTCCTCATCCCCTTTAGTCTGAGGAACCTTACCTAACTCCCTCCTGACAAATAGGAGAGAGACAAGAGGTCAGTGCAGGAGGTAGTCCTCCCAGGGGCTAAGGAGTAAACCTGAAACATCATGAAATTAAGAGTCACACTCACCTTTGTCACGTAGATGTGGTCTGGGTGGTGTTTGGAAGGGATAAACAGAAGCAGCAGACGTTCATACATCTGGATTCCTGTGAGTGACGTCAAACCCATGTACAGGAAGATTCCAAATAAAACTGACATCGGAATCAACTGGAGAATCTTACTCATGACCACAGAGAGACCTGGAGACAAGGAGAGTGAGAGAGTGAGAGAGAGAGAGAGTGAGAGAAGCAGCATCAACAATAACTGAGATTGCCGATTCCCTCCCATGATGAGTAATTCCCCTCCTTTATACTGGCAAGGCCAGTACCTGTTGTCCATGCCTAATTGCCCTCTGCACACAATGGTTTGCTCAGCCATTTTACAGTCAGCCACATGTAGGCCAGGCCATGTAAAGATGGCAGATTTCCCACTGGAAAGGGCATTAGTGAACCAGATGGGTCTTATTCCTGACAACCAACAATTAAATTTTTAATTTCAGGTTTTAAATCAAATTTCACCATCCGCTATATTGAGATTCAAACCCATGTTCCCGGAACATTATCTGGATCTCTATATACTCTAGCAATAATACCACTAGGCCATGACCTTCTTCTGACCCTTACTGGCCAGCACAGGTTGGAAGGATTTTGTGTTGGGGATAGGATTAAAGAGTAGGATTATGGAGTTAATGTTTAGGATTACTGATGAGGCTGTGTGGTTAAGGTCATGTTTTGTGGTTAGTGTTCTTCTTACTGGTTATGGTCAATGGTTAGGGTCAGCTGATTGGACTATGGCTATGGTTAGTCATTAGAGTTATGTGGTTTGCATTAAGGTCAGTGGTTAGCATTAAAGAGAGCAGTCACTGTTAATGGTTAGGTTTATGGTTGGGATCATGATTAGTAGTTGGGATTAAGGTTAGTGGTTAGGAACATTGGGTAGTGTTATGGTTCAGTTTATGGTTGGGATCATGATTTGTAGTTATGTTTACGGTTAGTGGTTTGAGGCAAAAAATGTGGTGCTGGAAAAGCACAGCCGGTCAGGCAGTATCTGAAAAGCAAGAGAATTAACGTTTTGATCGTAAGCCCTTCATCAGGAAAGATTAGTGGTTAGAGATCGGGTTAGGGATAGGGTTAAGGTTAATGGATAGTGCTGGTGGTTAGTGTGGAAGGGATTATGTTCAGTGGTTAACGTTAAGTTTAATGGAGACTGTAGATACTGTTAGTGGCTAGGCTCACTGATTGGATCCAAGTTCATGGTTATGTTATGGTTAGTGTGTAGGGATGTGGTCAGTGTGTCAGATTATGGGTTAGTGTGTCGGATTATGGGTTAGTGTGTAGGACCCGGGTTCAATTCCCGCCTCAGGCAACTGACTGTGTGGAGTTTGCATGTTCTCCCCGTGTCTGCGTGGGTTTCCTCCGGGTGCTCCGGTTTCCTCCCACAGTCCAAAGATGTGC
>NC_057716.1:104595736-104611286 GCF_004010195.1 Chiloscyllium plagiosum
CTGAGGGAGTGCCACACTGTCGGAGGGTCAGTACTGAGGGAGTGCCTCAGTGTCGCAGCTTCAGTACTGAGGGAGTGCCACACTGTCGGAGGGTCAGTGCTGAGGGAGTGCTGCACTGTTGCAGTGTCAGTGCTGAGGGAGTGCCACACTGTCAGAGGGTCTGTACTGAGGGAGTGCCGCACTGTCAGAGGGTCAGTACTGAGGGAGTGCCGCACTGTCAGAGGCACTGTCTTTCAGATATTAAACCTATCCCTTTCAGGTGAAAGCCATAATTCTATGGACAGTATTTTGAAGAAAACAAGGCTCCTCTTCCCAGCTTTCCCTAAAGTAACATCACAAATCAATTTTATTGTGGCGTATGGATCCTAATTCACAACAGCTGACAACTGTTGGCTGTGAAGCAATCCTGATGTTTAGAAAGATGCTTTAAAATGTCACTTCTTTGTTATAGTGTCAATAGCAGTCAGACTCTCCAGATGTTGCTCAGGCACAGGAACTCACAATTAAACACACTCGCCTATTGACCCAGATTGAACCTTCCCCCAGTGCTCCGAGTGAGGTCCAACTTCGCAACTGAGGAACAGGAGAGGGCCATTCAGCCCATTATGCCTGTTCTGCTTTCCAATGAGATCAGGCTGATCTGTGGCCTAAATTCTCTGGCCCATATTCCCTCTAACGTTTGCTTATCCAAAAATTATTGATCTCAGATTTAAAATTAACAACTGATCCAGCACCCACTGCCATTTTTGGAAGAGACTTTCTAACATCTCTCCCCAGAGAGTCATAGAGATGTACAGCGCAGAAACAGATGCTTCGGCCCAACTCGTTCATACCAACCAGATATCCTAACTTAATCTAGTCCCATTTTGCCAGCACTTGGCCCATATCCTGCTAAACCCTTCCTATTCACATACCCATACAGATGCCTTTTAAATGTTGCAATTGTACCAGCCTCCACCACATCCTCTGGCAGCTCATTCCATACACGCACCACCCTCTGCGTGAAAAAGTTGCCCCTTAGGTCATTTTTATATCTTTCCCCTCTCACCCTAAACCTATGCCCTCTAGTTCAGGACTCCAGGGAAAAGACTTTGACTATTTATCCTATCCATGCCCCTCGTGATTTTATAAATCTCTATAAGGTCGCCCCTCAGCCTCCGAGGCTCCAGGGAAAACAGCCCCAGCCTATTCAGCCTCTCCCTATAGCTCAAATCCTCCAACCCTGGCAACATCCTTGTAAATCTTTTCTGAACACTTGCAAATTTCACAATATCCTTCCTATAGCAGGGAGACCAGAACTGAATGCAGTCTTCCAAAAGTGGTCTAACCAACGTCCAGTACAGTCGCAACATGACCTCCCATTTCCTGTACTCAATGCGCTGACCAATAAAGGAAAGCATACCAAACGCTGCCTTCACTATCCTATCTACCTGTGACTCAACTTTCAAGGAGCTATAAACCTGCACTCCAAGGTCTCTTTGTTCAGCAACACTCCCCACTCTCCTGAATGGTCTGGGCCCCATTCTCAGACTATCCCCTCATTCTAGAATCCCCAACCAGTGGAAACAGTTTCTCTTTTTCTGCCCTGTCTCTACCTGTTAATATCTTGAAGACTTCACCAGATCACCCCAAATGAGAAAACAGACCTCATTTGTACAATCTCTCCTCCAATCTCACCCCTGAAGTTCAGGTATCATTCTTGTAAACCTGCATGTACTCCCCCCCCCCCCCCCCCCCAAGGCCAATCCCTCCTTCTTAGTTTTCTTTAAACTAAGAATGGCAGATGTTGGAGGAGATCTGAAACAAGAACAGAAATTTCTGGAGAGTCTCAGCAAGTCCAGCAGCCTCTATGGGGAAGAAAGAGAGAAAGTGAGGTTTACTGCTGCTCCTCGGATGCTGCCTGACCTGCTGAGCTTTTCCAGCACCACACGTTGTGACTTTATGGGAAGAAAGCAGAGTTAACAGTTCGAGTCCGGTGACTCTTCATCAGAACTGATCAACTTTCTTCGTCAGTTCTGGTAAAGAGACATTGGATCGAAACAAACATCCTTCCTAAGGTGTGGTACCCAGGTCTGCTCACCGTGGGGTCTAACCACGGTTCTGTATAACTGCAGCATAATATCTACGTCCTTATAGTCCAGGTCTCTAGATATCAAGGCCAGCATTCTGTCTTAATTATTTTCTGCAGCTGGTTGTAATATATTAAGTATCTGAACCCTCTCTTTGGACATCCACTGTCTTTAACTTTGTACCATCTAGAAAGTACCCTGACTTATCTTTTTGAGTTAAAAATCACACAGCACCAGGTTATGGTCCAACAGGTTTATTTGGAAGCTCCTGATGAAGGAGCGTCGCTCCGAAAGCTAGTGCTTCCAAATAGACCTGTTGGACTATAACCTGGTGTTGTGTGATTTTTAACTTTGTCCACCCCAGTCCAACACTGGCGTCTCCAAATCATGAATCTCCTTTTTAATAGTTTTACTCCTGCTTACATTGTACCCCATCTGCTACAGTTTTGCCCATTCACCGAGTCTATCAATCTCTCTTTGTAATTTTATGTTATCATCCACACTGTCTACAATGCTGCCTAACTTTGTGTCATCAGCAGATTTGGAATAAGACGTTTATGCCATTATTCCAAGTGATTAATAAATCACGGGAATAATGGAGGCCCCAACACAGATCCCTGTGGGACAGTAATTTGAAATCATTCCTGTTTTCAGGTGTCTGCCACTCAGCCAATTGCTGACAGCTATGTCAATAACAGTGCAGATACCTGTCCTACATGCCTGCACACATTATTCTCCCTCCTGATCGAAATCTGGCTCCAATTCTCGTGACAGATCAAATTTAAAATTCTCATCCATATTTACATTTCCTCAATTGTCTCATTTTCTGCCTTCCTGTGTAACTTTCACCAGTCCCTCGTCCCTCCCTATCTATGTAACTTCCTCTTCCAGCATCTATACTCCTCCCTACCTTTGTCACCTCCTCCAGCCCTACACCCCTCATTATCTCTGTAACCTTCTTCACACCCTCACTGCCTCTGTCACCTCCTACAGCCCTACACCCCTCATAAGGTTGTCCCTCAGCCTTTGATGCTCCAGGGAAAACAGCCTTGATCACTTTGAGTCCTCATGGAAGGGAGCAGTTCAGAGAAGGTTTAATAGTCTAACACCTGAAATGAGTAAATAACCTTTTCAGGAAAGACTAGATAGGCGAGGCCTATACCCTTTGGCATTTAAAAAATTGACTGACTTGGGATTTGACCAGGTGGATGTTGAAAGCATGTTTCTTCTTGTGAGAGAATCCAAAACTAGGGATCATAATTTAAGATAAGAGGTTACCTTTTAAAACAGATGAAGAATTTGTTTTTCCTCTCAGATGGATGAGTGTCTTTGAAATTCTTTTCTTTATATCTTTAAATATTGATAAAACAGAAGTGGATGGACTCTTGATTACCAAGGGAATGAAAGATTATCGGGGATACTCAAGAATATAGAGTTGAGGTTAAAATCAAATCAGCCATGATTTTATTGAATGATGATGCTGACTCACAGGGCTGAGTAGCCTATTGTTGCTCCTTGTCCGTACATTCAAAGCCAGGGACATTTTCAACTATTAGGTCCAGAACTATTAAGCAGAACATACGGAGAAGAATGGAAAAAGAACAAAATGGAAGGTCTACAATGGATCAGGAAATGGAAGCTGTTAAGTAGTGGTAGAGTTAGTGGGGCACAGCCAGTGGCAGTGGGAATGGTACAAGTAATTAAACAAAGGATGTGTCATAGGAGGTGAGAATGACAGAATAATGAATACCTGTTGGCAAAAAAAAGTCCAAAACAAGTGTTCGATTGAAGATACAAAGAACAGTCAAAACTTTCCTCAGTGGCCAATCATTTTTCTACCTTTGTAAACTTTAGTTTGTTAAAAAAGACCTGCTTCTTGCATACTGAAATTGCACTTGATTCCAATCAGCCATCACCCTTTATCCACTAACATACATTAGCTCCAATTCTAGCAGCATAATATCCTTTTGATTCAAATTCCACACCCCATCCCCCACCAATGACCCATCCCTCATTATCTCTGTAACCTCCCCCACACCCCTCCCTACCTCTGTCACATCCTCCAGCCCAACACCCCTCACCATCTTTGTGACCTCCTCCAAAAACCTACATGTTCCTTATCTCTGTAAACTCCTCCTGCCCCTACTATCATCAGTTTCTCTGCAATCTCCTCCAGCCTCTCTGCCCTCCCTATTACTGTAACCTCCTCCAGCCTCTACACTCCTTCCTATCATGATAGCTTCCTCTTTCAACTCCGACATCCCTCCCTATCTTTGTAACCTCCTTGAGCCCCCATAAACCCTCTGAGATCTCTGCGCTGTTCCAATCCTGACCTTAACACCTTAAGGATTCTTGAGGGACTTGACAAGGTCAATGCTGAGAGGATGTTCCCCCTCATGGGAAGAGTCTAGGACCAGAGGGCACAGTCTCAGAATAAAGATGCGCCTATCTAAGACTGAGATGAGGAAGAATTCCTTCGTCCAGGTGGTTGACAATCTTTGGAACTCCTTACCACACAGAGCTGCGAGGGTAGGGTCCTCATGTATGTTTAAGGCTGAGATGGAGAGGTTCTTGATCAGTTGGGGAATCCAGGGTTACTGATAAGGGGCAGGAAAGTGAACACGTGGAATGTCGGATCAGTCCTATTGAATGGTCCTATTGAATGGTGGAGCAGGGTCGAGGGGCCAAATGGCCTACGCCAGTTTCTTTTTCTTATGGGTGTCTTATGACCTCTTAACTGTCTCTAACTACTTGGAGGCCTGATGCCAGCTGCCTGGGTCCCAAGCTCTTGAACTCACTCCCTAAAGCTCTCTCTTTCTCTCTGTCTCTCTCTCTCTGTCTTTCTCCCCCCCCCCCCCCCCCCCCCCCCCCTAAAACCAACCTCTGACCACCAATCCCAATGCCTTCCAACATAAGGAGAATCAGGGGAACAGGATTGAGCGACTGATGTGTCTGGGGTGGGGGCACTGGTCACACAGGAGGGACTGGGTCGTGGGGTATAGCCGGAGTGGGGGGGGGGGGGGGAGAGTTGAGGGGAGCTGTGTAGAGGGTTTTACTCACGTGGTGATGTTGGTCTCCATGAAGATCAGGATGAAGAGCAGCAAGGCTGGAATCGCTGAACCGAAGATCATCCATATTGGGAAGTCCTGATCCTTCCCCATTGGGTGGATGAACCAGCCTCGCTTCTCCGGGGAGGTGACGGAAAATTCCAGTGGCACGTCCAGTTTCTGCAGAGAGAGAGAGACAGGTCAGTGTCAGCAGAGTAGACCAGCCACACCTCCCTCCTGCTGTCCGATCACCACAAATTGCCTTCCCATCCTGCCCAACCGCAATGCCATCCCTTTGCGATGGCCCTTTCTTCCCTTCCCTCCACTTTATCCTTCCTTCATATCTTTCTTTTACTCACTCATGGGATGAAGGTGGCTCTGGCTAGGTCAGCATTTATTGCCCATCCCTAATTGCCCCAGAGGGCAGCTCAGAGCCAACCACATTGCTGTGGGTCTGGAGTCACATGTAGACCAGACCAGGTAAGGATAGAAAGGCAGGAGACTGGAAGAACACAACAAGCCAGGCAGCATCAGGAGGTGGAAAGGTCAACATTTCAGGTATAACCCTCTTCAGGGATGGGGGTGGGTGTGGAGGGAGCTGCAGATAAAGGGAGTGGTGAAGTGGGGATAGGTGAAGACAGGCAGAGGGTACAACCTGGTTGGTCAATGGGAAGAATGAATCCTGTTGGTGGAAGGAAAGGAAAGGGATGTTATTTGAAACTAAAGAACTCAGTGTTGAGTCCTCCGGGCAGTTTCTTTCCCTAAAGGGCATCAGCAAACCATTTCTGACAATGGATTAATCATTTGACTCTTAATTCCAGATTTACATTGAATTTAAATTCCACCATCTGCTGTAGCAGGATTCGAACCTGGGTCCCAGAACGTTACCTGGGTCTCAGTATGAGCAGTCTAGCAATAATACCATTAGGCCATCACCCCCACTCATGGAAATCAATCGAGCGGATTTGGAATTGGGTATTGAGCTGAGATCCATCAGGGGACAGCACGAGAGAATTCCATACATCTCCTATCCTTCTCCATCCTTGGATTTTCGTAATGTCCCCTTGGCATGGCCTTGCGAATGATTTTATGTCGTCCTCAGTTTTGCTTTTGGGGAAGATGGTGGTGTCAAGGCAGTGCCACTAGACTGGTCATCCAGAGGCCGATGCTAACGCTGTGGGGTCAGGGGGTTCAAGACCCACCACGTCACCCGGTGAAATTTAAATGTAATGGATACAATATGGAACTGAAAGTGAATGGAAAGCTAATGATTGCTGTAAAACCCATCTGGTTCACTAATGCCCTTGAGGGAGGGAAATCTGCCATCTTTACCCAGTCTGGCCTACATGTGACTCCAGACGCACAGTGAAGTGGTTGACTCTTAAATGCCCTCTGGACTGGACCATTGAGCCGCTCAGTTCAAGGGCAATTAGGGATTTAACTTTCTTGATCTGCCTTGAGAGGTAGAAGATTCCAAAGCTTTGCAAATGTGTCTCTCCCTTCCTGAGTACTCCAATGCACAGATACTTCTGACACTTAGAACATAGAACGTTACAGCACAGTACAGGCCCTTCGGCCCTCAATGTTGTGCCGACCTGTGAAATTAATCTGATGCCCATCTAACCTACACCGCTCCATTATTATCCATATGTATGTTCAATGCCCATTTAAATGCCCTTAACGTCAGTGAGTCTACTCCTGTTGCAGGCAGGCCTTTCCACGCCCCTACTACTCTCTGAGTGAAGAATCTATCCCTGATATCTGTCCAAAATCTATCATGCCTCAATTTAAAGTTATGTTCCCTCGTGTTAGCCATCACCATCCGAGGAAAAAGACTCTCACTGCCCACCCTATCTAACCCTCTGATTATCTTATATGTCTAGATTAAGTCGCCTCTCAACCTTCTTCTCTCCAACGAAAACAGCCTCAGTTCCCTCAGCCTTTCCTTGTAAGACCTTCCCTCCATACCAGGCAACATCCTAGTAAATCTCCTCTGAACCCTTTCCAAAGCTTCCACATCCTTCCTATAAATTGGTGACCAGAACTGTACACAATACTCCAGGTGCGGCCGCACCAGTGTCTTGTACAGCTGAAGCATGACCTCGTGGCTCTGAAACTTAATCCCCTTACCAATAAACACCAACACATCATATGTCTTCTTAACAACCCTATCAACCTGGATGGCAACTTTCAGGGATTTATGCACCTGGACACCACGATCTCTCTGTTCATCTACACCGCCAAGAAGTTTACCATTAGCCCAGTACTCTGCATTCCTGTTACTTCTTCCAAAGTGAACTGCCTCACATTTTTCCACATTAAACTCCATTTGCCACATCTCAGCCCAGCTCTGCATCTTATCTACGTCCCTCTGTAACCCACAACATCCTTCAGCACTATCCACAACTCTGCCTACCTTAATGTCACCCGCAAATTTACTAACCCATCCTTTTACGCACACATTCAGATCATTTATAAAAATGACAAACAGCAGTGGACCCAAAGCAGATCCTTGCGGTACACCACTGGTATCTGAGCTCCAGGATGAACATTTCCCATCAGCCAATTTCTAATCCAAACCATTAAATCACCTTCAATCCTGAAACTTAGTATTTTATGCAATAGCTCACTGTGGGGAACCTTACCAAATGCCTTACTGAAGTCCATATACACCACATCAACCACTTTACCATCATCCACCTGTTTTGCCACCTTCTCGAAGAAGGTTTGTGAGGCACGACCGACCCTTCACAAAACCGTGCTGACTATCCCTAATCAAATTATTCCTTTCCAGATGATTATAAATCCTATCTCTTATAACCTTTCCAACACCTTATCCACAACAGAAGTAAGGTTCACTAATCTATAATTACCAGGGTTGTCCCGACTTCCCTTCTTGAACAAGGGAACAACATTTGCTATCCTCCAGTTTCCTCACACTACTCCTGTCGACAATGACAACATAAAGATCAAAGCCAAAGGCTCGGCAATCTCCTCCCTGGCTTCCCAGAGAATCCGAGGATAAATCCCATCTGGCCCAGGGATCCTATCTATTTTCAGATCTTCCAAAATTGCTAAAACCTCCTCTTTGTCAACCACATTCCCATCTAATCTTGTAGCCTGTATCTCTGTATTCTCACTAACATTACCCTTTTCCAATGTAAACACAGACAAAAAAGTATTCATTAAGCGCTTCCCCTATGTCCTCAGATTCCACACACATCTTCCCGCTACTGTGTTTGATTGGCCCGAATCTTACTCTAGTCATTCTTTTATTCCTAAAATACCTATAGAAGGCCTTAGGGTTTTCCTTGATCCTATCCGCCAATGACTTTTCATGTCCCTTCCTGGCTTTTCTTAGACTTCTCTTTAGATCTTTTCTGGCTAACCCATAACTCTCAAGCCCCCTATCTGAGCCTTCACGCCTCATCCTCACATTAAACCTTCTTCTTTCTCTTGACAAGAGCTTCAACTTAATTAGTAAACCATGGCTCCCTCTCTTGACAACTACCTCCCTGCCTGATAGGTGTATATGTATTAAAGACCTGCAGTAGCTGTTCCTTGAATGAGCTCCACATTTCAAGAGTGCCCATCACCTGCACTTTCCTTTCCCTGTCCTATGCATCCTAAATCTTGCCTAATCGCATTATAATTGCCTTTCCCCCCGCTATGCCTCTTCCCCTGCCGTATATACCCATTGCTATTGTAAACATAACCAAATTGTGGTCACTATCGCCAAAGTGCTCACCTACCTCCAAATCTAACACCTGGCCGAGTTCATTACCCAATACCAAATCTAATGTGGCCTCGCCCCTTGTTGACCTGTCTATGTACTGTGTCAGAAAACCCTCCTGCGCACATTGAACAAAAACTGACCCATCTAAAGTACTTGAACTATAGTATTCCCAGTCAATGTTGGGGAAGTTAAAGTCCCCCATAACAACTACCCTGTCACTCTCGCTCCTATTGAGAATCACCTTTGCTATCCTTTCCCCCACATCCTTGGAACAATTCAGAAGCCTATAGAAAACTCCCAACAGAGGGGCCTCTCCTTTTCTGTATCTAACCTCAGCCCCAACTACCTTAGTGGATGAGTCCTTAAACATTATCTCAGTTGCTGTAATATTACCCTTGATTAACAATGCCACCCCCCCACCTTTTACCATCTTTTCTGTTCTTACTGAAACATTTAAATCTCGGAATCTGCAACAACCATTCCTGTCCCCCCTCTAGCCATGTCTCTGAAATGGCCGCAACATCGAAGTCCCAGGTACCAACCCATGCTGCAAGTTCACCCACCTTATTCCGGATGCTCCTGGCGTTGAAGTACACACATTTCAAACCAACACCCTGATTGCCGGTGCCCTCTTGAGACCTTGTAAGCCTATCCCTGACCTCACTGCCCTCAATCTCCCGTACACTGGAACTACAATTCAGGTTCCCATCCCTTACTGCATTAGTTTAAACTCAACCGAAGAGCATTAGCAATACCCCACCCGGGGATATTGGTACCCCTCTGGTTCAGGTGAAGACCATCCTGTTTGTAGGGGTCTCACCTTCCCCAGAGAGAGCTCCAATTATCCGAGAATCCAAACCCCTCCCTCCTGCACCATCCCTGTAGCTGCATGTTCAGCTCCTCTCTCCCCTTGTTCCTCGCTTCACGAGCACATGGTACGGGCAACAAACCAGAGATAACAACTCTGTTTTTTTTAGCTCGAAGCTTCCATCCTAGCTCCCTGAATTTCTGCCTTAAATCCCATCTCTCTTCCTATCTATGTCGTTGGTGCCTATGTGGACCACGACTTGGGGCTGCTCCCCCTCCCCCTCAAGGATGCTGAAAACACGATCCGAGACATCACGAACCCTGGCATCTGAGAGGTAACACACCAACCGTGAGTCTCCCATTTCCATTTCATTCACCATGAACCAGACAGTGAATTGCAACCTCGATGAAAAGGCTGGACTAATCCAATTCTAATTCTCAAGTGTCTTACTTCTCATTGATTCTTTACTTGCATAGCTTGGGTGGAAGGAATCGAACAGGATGGTGATGGGCTGAAGGGCCTCCTATAGATCTCTATGACTGTGTCACTAAATGCTGCCCTTCCATTCCCATTCCACCCCAACCCACATAGACAAAGGCACAGGGTAAGTCACACACAGGTGGACAAACACACACACACAGACCCACAGAGTAACACAAACACAGACCCACACACACGCACAGTAAGATACACTCATACACACTCAAACACACAGTAAGACACACACAAGTGCACAGACAAACACACACAGTAACACACAAATATACGGTAAAACACATTTACACACAGGCATGCCCACACATGGTAAGACACAGACACACATAGTAAGAACATTGTGCGTGCACACAGGTAGTGAGACACACACAAACACACACACAATAAGATGCACACACACACGCGCGCACACATGCATGCACACACAAATATACATAAATACGTGGTAAGACAGCCAATTCATCTTACAGACATGGTAACACACCCACAAATACATGACACAAATGTACACAGAGTAAAACTCACAGACTAACACGGAGTAGGACACAGACGCATGGTGCGATTAATAGCCACACATTTACCTCAGTGTATGTGTCTGTGATAGAGATATCTACAAGGACCATCACCAGGATCGCAATGGGAACCCCAAAGTCTCCGATGATGCGCCGGGCCTGGGAGAGGGTGAAGGAAATCACATTAGATCCTGTGGTCATGGTAGAGAACTTCATTCCTTCATTACACGGGAGTTGACAATGTGGAGGTAGAACTGATACCTTCTTCAGTCCCCCTGTCAGCATCAGACTGCTCCCTCGGAGACCCCTGGCTCCACCCTCTCCATGTGGGAAGCTGGTGGTCTGGTGGCCTTGTCCTCTGACTGTAATGCTGGGCTAATGAACTGAGGGGCACAGGTCCAAATCCCATACTAGCAGTGGGGGATTTAAATTCAAGGAGCTGAAATCTCGTGATCAGGAAATAGTACCGCACCGTTATCACTAATTGTTGTAATGATGCCGGGAGGAAATTGGCTTCACCCTGTCAGGCCTCCATGTAACTCCAGGTCCATACAATATGGTTGATCTTAACTGGCTCTTTGGGATTAGCTCACAAAATGCCCCATTCCAGGGCAACTAATTGTGGCCATGTCAATGATACCCAATGAAGGTCACCAATTTGAGAACATTGTTACTCTCCTGGTCTGGAAACACCTCACTCCTCATGTTCAAATCTCTTCCCATGCGAAGGTGCTTGATTTGTATTATTATTCGGAATGTCACGTGACTTTGCACCTCACTGCCTGAGAAGACACTGAGACATTTTGAAGGTGGAGGTAGATGGAGTCTTGTCAGACGAGGGAGGGGGTGGGGTGGGGTCAAAGGGTTGTCCGGGGTAGACAGGACTGTAGAAGGTGGAGTTCAAACAGGTCAGCTGTGCTCACATTGTATGAAATGTTTTATGAAACTCTCCTCCATCTCTCTCTCTCTGTGTCCTTTACAAGGCTCCTTAAAACTGATCTCCTTGTCCAAACCTTTCACCACCTGACTCCCAATAGCTCTTTCTGTTGCTGGTGACTTGTGTGGTGACAGGGGTCAGTGTGTGAAGGGCTAGGACACAAACTCTGTTCCTGCGCAGTATTAAAGGGCAACTCTATTGGCTGTGGGGGTGATACAAACAGTATCCCGACAGAGTGTTCCAGACAAGTTACTGAGAGACATTGACGGGTTCAGGCAGTGGGTGAAAGATTGGCAAATGAAGTACAACGTGGGAAAAAAGGAAGTTGTTCATTTTGGAAGGAAGAACAAAAAAACAGAGTATTATTTAACTGGAGGGAAACTGCAGAAAACTGCAACACAAAGGGAGGGGACTTGTACCCGAAACACAAAAAGCTAGGGACAGCAGGGAATCAGGAAGGGTTCATGGAATGTTGGCCCTTATTTCAAGAGGGTTGGAGTATAAGAGTAGGGAAGTCTTACTACAAACTGTACAAGGTGCTGGGGAGACCACATCGGGAGCACTGGGAGCAGTTTACATGCCCTTACTTAAGGAAAGACATCATTTCATTGAGGTAGATCAGAGATGGCTCATTGGGATGATCCCTGTTAAGGAGGGATGGTCTTATGAGTAAGGGCCAAATATGTTGAGACTAGAGGGCTTGGTCTCAGAATAAGGGGCATCAAATTGAGACTGAATGAGGAGCAATATTTTCTCTCAGGGGATTGGGAGTCTTTGGAACTCCTTGCTACAGAGAGTTGTGGGGGCAGAGTCCTTGTGTATGTTGAAGGATGAGACAGATTCATGATCAGTCGGGGCATCAAGGGTTACTGGGAAAGGACAGGAAAGTGGGCGTAAGGGATATCGGATCAGCCTGATCCTATTGAAGGGGGGAGCAGACTCGAGGGGCCGAATGGTCTACTCCTCCTGCTCCTATTTCTTATGATCTTTCTTTATCGGTTTGGAGTCACACGGAGGCCAGATGAGTGAGGATCGCAGATTCTCTTCTCTAAAGGACATTAGTGAAATCTTTTTCTCCAGACTTTAGAAGGTTAAGGGTGACCTGATTGAAGTCTTCAAGATATTATCAGGAAAGGACAAGGTAGGTAAAGAGAAAATACTTCCATTTTTTGGAGAATTTACCCCAATCTTCAAGGTCGGCATTCGACATACTCACGTTCCCTCCTAGAAACCGGCTGTTCCGGAATTTTCTCATGAAATACGCAATGAAGAATGTGCCAACCATCATGACGAGGGAGAGCAGGGCGGTGTTGGGTTGCATCTGCTGGTCGGTTTGTAGTAATGGGTGAGTGAGATTGGCATTTCTCAGAGAGAAGGGTGGATATGTCTTCAGGAGAGGATTCTCCTCAAAGACCTGGAGATGGGAAGGAAAAGGACAGCGTTATACAACACATGGAGATGGTGGAATCACTGATTCTTACAGAAGGAGACCATTTGGCCCTTTGTGTCTATATTGACTCTGCTTTGAAGGCAATACGTACTTAGTTCCACTCCCTTCCTCCTTTCCTCTAAGGCCTGTAGGCCTATTCCTTTTCAAGTATACACCCAATTCCAAAGGGTTTCTGTAATGCTGACCTCTCTCTTCCTGGGCTGCTGTTTATTACAGGACTGCTGTTGAGGATATCAGAGTGAATCTAAAAATACATGTCACAAAAGGTATGCAAAACCTTGGTTAGACCTCCTGTGAAGCACTGTGAGCAGATCAGGGCACCACACCTCAGGAAGGATAAACTGTTCTTGGAGGGAGAATAACTAAGGTTTACAAGAATGGTACTTGGACTTCAGGGGTTAAGTTATGAGGAGAGATTAGACAAATTAGGTCTTTTACTCCAGACTTTAGAAGGTTAACGGTGATTTGATTGAAGTCTTCCAGACATTATCAGGAAAGGACAAGGTAGATAAAAAGAAAATACTTCCATTTTTGGAGTTTCTAGAACGAGGGGCCTAGTTTGAGAATTACAGCCAGACTGTTCAGGAGAGACGATGTCGAGGTCCTGGTGTGGGACTTGGGTGGACCAGGTCAGCACTCACACAACACCAGGTTATAGACCACTAGGTTTATTACAAGCCTTTGGAGCATTGCTGCACCGTCAGGTGAGATGGAAGGTGAAGTCAAGCGAAGACTTTACCTGATGAAGGGGCAGCACTCCGAAAGCTTGTGATTTCAAATAAACCTGTTAGACTATAACCTGGTGGGTGTTGTGTGACTTCTGACTTTGGTCAGGAGAGATGTTAGGAAGCATTTCTGTACACAACGGGTGGTAGATGTTTGGAAATGTCTTCCACAAGTGGCAGTGGACACTGGATCAGTTGTTGATTTGAAATCTCAGATAGATAGACTTATTGTTAAGCAACGGAATTAAAGATATGGGCCAATACGGAGTTACGTCATGGATCAGCCCTGATCTCAATGAATGGTGGAACAGGCTCAAGGGGCTGAATGGCCTACTCCTGTTCCTATGTTACAAGGAGAGCCACAAATCGCATGGCAGGCTGTTCGGTCCTTTGTTCTTGTGCTGGTTCCTCGAGATAGTCCCGCCCACTGAAACAGCTTTCTAACAGGTACAGTGACGTCACCATGGTGATGGTACTGCACTAGGAACCAAAGAGTTAGAACATAGAACATAGAAAGGTACAACACAGAACAGGCCCTTTGGCCCACGATGTTGTGCCGAGCTTTAATCCTAATGTAAAATATAATCACTTAACCTACGCACCCCTCAACTCACTGCTATCCATGTCCACGTCCAGCAGTAGAGCTTAAATGTTCCCAATGACTCTGCTTCCACCACCACCGCTGGCAACGCATTCCATGCATTCACAACTCTCTGCGTAAAGAACCTATCTCTGACGTCTCCTTTATACCTTCCTCCTAATATCTTCAAACTATGACTCCTTGTACCAGTCAATCCTGCCCTGGGGAAAAGTCTCTGGCTATTGACTCTATCTATTCCTCTCATTATCTTTACACCTCGATCAGGTCTCCTCTCCTCCTCCTTCTCTCCAGAGAGAAAAGTCTAAACTTATTCAACTTTTCTTCATAAGGCAAGCCCTCCAGTCCAGGCAGCATCCTGGTAAACCTTCTTTGCACCCTCTCCAAAACCTCTGTATCTTTCCTATAGTAGGGCGACCAGAACTGGACACAATATTCCAAGTGTGGTCTCACCAGGGACTTATAGAGCTGCAGCAAACCTTCATGGCTCTTAAACTCGAGCAAATAATCTGAGCTAATAATCCAAGAGGCAGCGGTCTGAATCCTGACAGCAAAGTGGAAGATGTTGAATTCTTTTAATTAGGGAAAGAAAAGCCAGTCTCACTAATAGCAATCATAAAACTACTGGATTGGCGTAAAAGCCCACTGGGTCTCTAATGTCCTTCAGGGAAGGAAGTCCATTGTCCTTACCTGGTCTGGCCTTACATGTGACTCCAGACCCACAGCCAAAGGGATTGACTCAGAAATGGCCTAACAAGCCTCTCAAACAAAAAAACACAAAGAATTGCTGGAAATCAGAGACATCAGAAATTGCTGGAAAAACTCAGCTGGTCTGGCAGCATCTGTGAAGAGAAAACAAAGTTAACATTTTGGGTCCAGTGACCCTACTTCAGAAGTTCAAAGCCTCTCAGTTATATTTTTGAAGACGTCTCACCATCGCCTTTTTCAGGACAATGAGGCCTTTCTCAGCCAATGAAGCGATCCTGGCCAGTCACGCTCACATCCCATGGATGATTTTTCAAAAAAAAAATTTCCTTATTTACTCTTCATATTGTTGTGGTTCTGTTAGTCGAGCAGGGAATTTGTGTTGCAGACGTTTCGTCCCCTGTCTAGGTGACGTCCTCAGTGCTTGGGAGCCTCCTGTGAAGCGCTTCTGTGGTGTTTCCTCCGGCA
>NC_057716.1:104612338-104618217 GCF_004010195.1 Chiloscyllium plagiosum
GACAACTGGAAGCGGCAGATTCAAACCACTATAAATGCCGGAGGAAAGATCACAGAAGCGCTTCACAGGAGGCTCCCAAGCACTGAGGATGTCACCTAGACAGGGGACGAAACGTCTGCAACACAAATTCCCAGCTCGGCGAACAGAACCACAAAAACCAGCACCCGAGCTACAAATCTTTTCACAAACTTTGATTACTCTTCATAATTTTGAACATCTCTATCAAATCTCCCCTTAGCACTTTGTGATTTGAGAACAATCCTAGATGTGTTACATAAGTATTGTTGAAGAGAAAAGACACATTTTGTCAAAACCTTTCGCCTTGCACTCATCAAGACAACATCTAGCAGAACCAACATAAAGAGAAAGTGACATTAGACCATAGAAGGGAAAGGTGCTGATTGGTTGGGAAATGGACTCTGGTTAGTAGAGACATTACTGTGGAGACTGCTCCAGTTTAAGATGACTGACAGTTCACTGCCAAGCATTTTAGAAATTTTTAACTAGAGTGTTTGACTCTGATTGGCTGAGGAATTGTCCTGAGAAATGAACTGCAGAATGGTTATTATCGGCTTTATTAAATTGGAACAGGTATTGTGTGTGTATACATGTTGTTTCTATCTGACAGCCAATTTTGTGCATTCTATCAGGCTCACAATATGGTGCACTTATGCATACTGTGCCCAATTCTTTTCAGAACCAATCAGAGTTAATATACCTGGTTTAAAATGTAAACAAAGCTTGGCAGTTAACTGGCAATCATCATTAACTGGTGCATTCTCCATGGCCTCCTCTTCCAATCAGAGTCAGCACTCTCCTTTCACAGAGTGAAAATCCTGTTTTCTCTTTCCTTTGGCATTCAAGTTCTGCATTACCGAATAATTATTCCCTAACTTCTTCAGCCACATTCCTCATCCTAAGCATCATTCTGGTAAATCTCCCCCACACCCTCAGGGCCCTGACATCCTTGTGAAAGCGCAGAGCCTAAAATCAGAGAATATACCTCAGCCGAGGTGTCTGATTGGCTGTTTGACACGGGGTTTGACCTGACAAGAGTTGGCACTTACCTCGTAAAGATTGTGGAAGGTTTCGTAGATGAAGATGACGGAGATGAGGAAGGCGAAGATCTCCTGGGTAAAAGGTGAGATGTAGCGCACCAGGAAACTTCCCTCAAAGGCCACCGTGATGACCACAATGACCATGAGCCAGAAGCCAATCCACACACGACCTGTGAGGTAGTCCACGTTCTGGGTTTTGCTGAACTGGCGATGTGCGTGGAGTGGGGGAGGGGTGATGATGGTGAGGAGATAGGGAACAAAAGGGAGAGATAGGTTATCCAAGAAGCAGCGAGATGTTCACCACAGCTCCTCTCCGAACAGACCGATGCACATGTAGGTTCATTCAAACACACCTGGGGAGGCCATGTTTTGTGGAGGGTTGTCCACTTAGCTCTTCTGGAGAGTTTCATGGGAATGACAACTCTGTCACTGCTCCTTGGTCAATATCGTGAAATTCCTTCCCGAAGGACATTGTGCATCGACCTACAGCACAAGGACTGGGGTATTTCACGAAGGCAGCTCACCACCACCTTCTCAAGGGATTGGGCAATAAATCCTGAACCGGCCAAAAGTGAGGACTGCAGATGCTGGAAACCAGAGTGGTGCTGGAAAAGCAGAGCAGGTCAGGCAGCATCCGAGGTGCAGGAAAATCGATGTTTCGGACAAAAGCCCTTCACCCTGGAGACTTCCTGCCTCTATTCCTGATGAAGGGCTTTTGCCCGAAACTTTGATTTTCCTGCTCCTCGGATGCTGCCTGATCTGCTGTGCTTTTCCAGCACCATTCTGATCTAAACAATAAATCCTGAAACGCCAGTAACGTCCACTTCCAATGAATTATTGACAAAAGGAATATTCTTCACACGAGGGAGAGTGGAAATTTGGAACCCTGTTTTCCCAAAAGGCAGTGAACTGACCATTTCAAAATAGAGATTGTGAGATGGCATTAGGCTTTAAGACCCAATGAGGTACTCAGCCAGGATTGAACTGAGGAATGGAACGAGCTCAAGGGGCTGAATGGCCTCCTCTGTTCATGCAACTTTTCACTTATTCATTCACAGGATGTGAGCATTGCTGGCTGGGTCAGCATTTATTGCCCATCCCTAATTACCCAGAGGGCAGCTAAGAGCGAACCGCATCCCTGTAGGTCTGGAGTCACATGTAGGACACAACAGGGTAAGGATGGCAGCTTCCTTCCCTCAAGGACATGAGTGAACCAGATGGGCTTTTCCTCCTCTGACAATCGATAACAGTTTCATGGTCATCATTAGACCCTTAATTCCAGATTTGTATTAAATTTAAATTCCACCATCTGCTGTGGCAGGATTCAAACCCAGGTCCCCTGACTGTTACCCGGTTCTCCGGATTTATAGTTTCTGGTGTTGCGTGACATCTGACCTTATCCCGGAGGCTGGTCAAGGGAACGCGACATAATATGATCTCATGGTACTAGCATTGAGAGGCTGATTGGTCCAGGTCACCTCCGTACTGCTGGACTCGGCCAGCATTTGTTGCCATCCCGAATGGCCTTGAACAGAGTGTCTTACTGGAACATTTCAGGTAGCAGTTACACGTCAACCACATTAGTGTCAGCCTGGGGTCACGGAGCCCAGCAGGTTTCCTTCCCTAAATGGCATTAGTGATACAATGGTATAAAGCTCCTTAATCCAGGTTTGTTTAGTTGTATTTTAAACTGTTCAAATTGGTGCGAGCATTTGAGGTAATCAGCCATCTTTGTGAGGGACTGAGAGGGTCACTCTCCCCCTCTGTGCTGATGGTAACAGGGTCAACCAGGTGGACCTCATAGAATGTGAGTTCCCTGATTGGGGCTGTTAACCTGATCCAATCAGGGAGCCCTGGCTGACAGATATAAACAGGAGGGTAACTCTATTTTGATTTAATCCCTACCCGCCCCTTCGCTGTTTGATCACACAGCATTGCCCTTTGATGTGAAGGGCACTGCCTGTCACTGGCCACTCGGGTGTTTCCTTTCTTCCTGGTGGTGGAAACTGAATAAAGATTCATGCACCTTGTGTCTCACACCTGCACACACACAACATGGGTGCTGGGGACAAAATAAGCACTACCGCAGTTAGGCGGTAGTGTGGGAGGCGGGGGGGGGGGGGAGTAATTAAAAAAAAGAGGAATGCCAGACATCCTGTTCACTATGAGAGCTGGCTCTGGGGGAGCTGGATCAGTGTCAAGGACTTTAAAATAAAAGGAAAATAAAAAATAAAAAAAATAAAGAGGAGGATCATGACGGCAGGGTGGCTCAGTAGTTAGCACTGCTACCTCACAGCGCGAGGGACCTGAGTTCAATTCCAGCTTTGGATAACTATCTATGTGGAGTTTGCATAATCGCCCCATGAGTTTCCTCTGTGTGCTCTGGTCTCCTCCCACATAGAACATTAGGGGCAGGCTGCCTTAGAGTGGCGGAAGATGGGAGGGACAGGGGGGTTGCTGGGGGTCTGTATTGTATGCACTGGTTTTAATGAAAGTGGACTGTCTTGTATGTACAAATGTCATTGTTACTGTTTGTAATGATTGAAACTGGGATTTAAGGTGTGTCCTCATTTTCCTGAAAGCTGGTTGTACGGTGGGGTTTGGGGCCTGGCTTTGCTGCCTCTCTCCCTTGTAAAATTGTTGTTTCTCTGTATACAGCTGTTAATGTTAATTGTTTTGTAAAGTGTGAATTGGTTAATAATTTTTTTTAAATAAACAGGAGTGTCAGAGGTTCTGCTCACTGTGAGAGCTGGCCCTGAGAAAGCAGGATCAGTGGGGGGGACTCTCCCCGTGTAAGTAAAGGGTGACTTGGTGACGGGATACTGGCCTCAGGGGAGTTAGTTCACACCAGTTGTCACAACTGGATCTGAGCCCATGTCCTTAGAACACTCTGGATTGCTGGTCCAGTGACATTCCCACAACACCATTATCTCCCTATTTCAGTTTGGACCGAATCATCTCTCAGTACAGCAATCAGCTGACCAGCAGGAGGAGCAATGGCCGAGTGGTAATATTGCAAAACTATTAATCCGGAGAACCAGGTAACGCTCCAGGGAATAGCTTCGAGTCCTGCCTCAGTAGATGGTGGAATTTGAATTCAATAAAAATCTGGAATTAAGAGGCTAATGATGACCGTGAAACTGTTATCGATTGTCAGAGGAGGAAAAGCCCATCTGGTTCACTCATGTTCTTCAGGGAAGGAAGTTTCCATCCTTATCTGGTTATAGTTCGACAGGTTTATTTGAAATCACAAGCTTTTGAAGCGCTGCTCCTTCGTCAGGTGATATCAAGTGGAAAAGGGGCAGCGCTCCGAAAGCTTGGGATTTCAAATAAGCCGACTGGACTATAACCGGGAGTCATGTGACCTCTGATCTTGTCCACCCCAGTCCAACCATATCATTGCCTCCAGCAGTAACTCATTCCATTGTCAGTTTACTGTAGCATTGGAGAGTCTCATCCCCAAAGCTTTGAAATGACCCCGAGGAAGTTGGGAGATGTGTAGGGACTGGAGGAGGTGACAGAGATAGGGAAGGGCCATAGGGACTGGAGGAGGTGACAGAGATAGGGAAGGGACGTAGGGACTGGAGGAGGTTACAGAGATAGGGAAGGGACGTAGGGACTGGAGGAGGTGACAGAGATAGGGAAGGGACGTAGGGACTGGAGGAGGTTACAGAGATAGGGAAGGGACGTAGGGACTGGAAGAGGTGACAGAGATAGGGAGGGGGTGTAGGACCTGGAAGAGGTGACAGAGATAGGGAGGGGATGAAGATGAGCAATCTGAAAAGAAGGATGTGGATTTTAAGATCAAGGCTGGACTGAGTTCCAGTGTAGGTGAGCCAACATGTGGGCGGGTGGGTGAATGGTGATTGATAACAGACTTACCTTGTAGAACGCCTCTTCAAAGACCAGCAGGGGGCCTGTAAATCCAATCACCAGGAGGGGCTGGGCTCCCAACAGGGAGAAGACCACACCTGTGGCTGATGTGGAGACGATTAACTCTGAAACCCCTATTAACCCCTCGGTCTTTGCACCTGCATGGGGCGGAGATGCCATGGTTAGACTCAGGACCGTTTACAGGAGCCGCCTCAGGATCATTATAGAGAGAGAAAGAGCCACCGCAGCCCATTCCCCACATACCCCCTCACTCTCCTGTATGACCAAGGCTGCCACATAGAGATCAGAGCAGTTTGTGAAAGGATCTTTGCAGAGAAATGGGGGGAAAAGCTTTAAATCCACCCGCCACCCAATCTTCCTCCTGTCTGCTTTCATATACAAATCCCATCATAGATTCAAAGAAGGTTCCTTTAGATTGGAAACAGATAATGAAACTCATTTACAGAAAAAGGGAGGGAAGCAGAAAGCAAGAAACTACTACAGGCCAGGTAGCTTAAAACCATCATGGCAAAATTATTCAAAGCTATTATTAAAGACGTTATAATAGAACACTTGGATAAGTTCGAGGTAATTAGGCAGAACCAGCACAGTCTCATCAAAGGGAAATCATGTTTAACTACTTCCTTAATCGGCTTTCCCTGAGCCCGGCAGCTGTCAACTGAATTGTGATAAACTGTGTCTTATTTTTACCTTTTATTATTATTATGTATAGGGTGTAGGTTTGCTCGCTGAGCTGTAGATTTGATATCCAGACGTTTCATTACCTGGCGAGGTAACATCATCAGTGGTGACCTCCAGGTGAAGCATAGCTGTTGTCTCCTGCTTTCTATTTATATCTTTCTCCTGGATGGGGTTCCTGGGGTTTGTGGTGATGTCATTTCCTGTTCGTTTTCTGAGGGGTTGATAGATGGCATCTAGATCTATGTG
>NC_057716.1:104618712-104623496 GCF_004010195.1 Chiloscyllium plagiosum
GTTGTCCTTTCTTTCGACTGTGACGTCCAGGAATGCGAGTTTGTTGTCAGTTTCTTCCTCCTTGGTGAACGTTATGCCTGTGAGGGTGTTGTTGATGATGTTAAATGTCTCTTCTATCTTGTTTCGTTTTGTGATGACAAAGGTGTCATCTACGTAGCGGACCCAGATTTTTGGTTTGATGATTGGTAGGGCTGTTTTTTGACTGTCCCATTTCGACTGGGACAACACATCTATCCTGGGACAGGCTAAGCAAACACATGCCAGAGAATTCCTAGAGGCCTGGCACTCCAATCACAACGCCATAAACAAGCACATAGATCTAGATGCCATCTATCAACCCCTCAGAAAACGAACAGGAAATGACATCACCACAAACCCCAGGACCCCATCCAGGAGAAAGATATAAATAGAAAGCAGGAGACAACAACTTCGCTTCACTTGGAGGTCGCCACTGATGATGTTACCTAGCCAGGTAATGAAATGTCTGGATATCAAACCTACAGCTCAGCGAGCAAACCTACACCCTAAACCTCAACCTGAGCTACAAACCTTCACAAACCTTGCGATTATTATGTATGACTGCTGTCATTGAAGTAGGTGCCATGGTGGGCTGACTTATACAATCTTTCACAGTACTCTTCACGTAAAGGGACGTATGATAAAGTTGTGTCCAAAGCTGAATCCGAAGATGTGTGGGTTTGGTGGATTGGCCATGCTATGACAGGTCGGCGCAACATCAAGGGCCGAAGGGCCTGTACTGCGCTGTAATGTTCTATATTCTATATTACTATATAATTGCCCACAGTATCCGTGGATGTGTAGATTAGGGGGATTGGCCTCAGTAAATTGCCTCATTCCTCATTCCTGAAGAAGGGCTCATGCCCGAAACGTCGATTCTCCTGCTCCTTGGATGCTGCCTGACCTGCTGCGCTTTTCCAGCAACACATTTTCAGCTCAGCAAATTGCCCACACTATCTGCGGATGTGTAGGTTAGGGGGATTAACCAGGGGAAGGATAGGGTTACAGGGATAGGGTAGGGGGCTGGCTCTAGGTGGGATGGTCTTCAGAGGGTCGATGTGGATTCGATGGGCCGAATGGCCTGTTTCCACACTGTAGGGACTGTATGAAATAAATTTCTATTCTATTCAATTGTTGGGGTTCTTTGAAGAACTTGTGCTCTGGATAAAAGGGAACCAGCAGATGTGTTTAGATTCCAAATTGATAAAGTGCTACATCAAATGTTGGTGAGGAGAATCAGAGTTTATGGTGTTGATTGGAATGGCTGGACAACAGGAAACAGATAAGTTGGTCATTTTCAGGCTGGCAGGATATAATGAGTGGTGTTCCACAGGGGTCAGTACTGGGGACTCAATTCTTTACCGTTTATCTCAATGCCTTGGAAGATATGAGAGGTAATCTTACTAAAGACACTAGATAGACACAAAAGTGATTTGTGAAGATGAGCCTATACTGAGGTACGGAGAGGTTAAGTGAGTGGGCAAAAGTCTGGCGAATGGAGTATAATGTGGGAATGTGAGAAGTTGTCCATTTTGGCAGGAAGAGTATAAAAGCTGCATATTATCTACATGGTCAGAGGTTCAGACTGTAATGTTACTATGGCTTTAAGGAGGGTATTTGTCCTAGGTTTTTTTTGACCGAGGTGCTGATCAGTCTGTTCAAACCTAATAAACCCCAAACGTAATTGTGAGGCCTGGGGTTTTTGTTTTGAAATTGGAACAATAGAAGCAGCTTGAATGGGGGCGGGGGGGAGTTCAAGCAGAACCAGGATTTTAGTTTTAGATTTCAGTTGCTGTTGAGGTTATGAAAGCTGCTATATCTCTCTCTCTCTTTGCTACAGCTGAAAGCTTGGGTTCTTTTTCTGTTGCTAGAATTGCATATGAGACGATCTATTTGACTGAATTTGCCTTTGCCAAGGGTGTGCTTATGAATGTCACTATATTGGAACACTTAATGAATAGTTTATTATTTTAAGTATTTCAATGGGGTTACAGTTAAGTCAATTCTTTTCTTTCTATTTTGCCTTTATTTTAACTATAGTGTCTGAATAAAGTGTGTTTCAGTTGAAGCCTGGCAGTTTGACCAATTGATTGTATCCAAAACACAACACCTGGCACTTGTTTTTAAAATAAAACAAAGTTAGGGTCTGGGTCATCTGTGTGAAATGTTTTAAGGGGTTTGGTCTGGTCCATAACTAGAGGGATCTGGATGTCCTGATGCACCAATCACAGACTGTTAGTGTAATCAGGAGAGCAAATAAAAAGTTCAGTGTTAGTGTGAGGGGAACTGAATTCAGTAGAGCGGGAGGTTATGGTTCAGTTATACAATCCATTGGTAAGACTGTATCTGGAATACTGTGTACAGGATTGGTTCACTTCAACGTTATCGCAAAAAAGGAGGCCATTCAGCCCACTTTGTCCATGAGCAGACCCACAGCCCCTCCTCTTTCCCTACAGCCCTGCCCAATCTTCCTTTCTGAGCCCAGATCCAAGTCTACACTTACAGTTAATGGGAAAGCAGATAAATACTGTACATGGGTACGAAAGGAATTGAATGATATGGTCATCGGGTCTGACAAAGGGTTTGGGGAGGAGGCGGCAGTGGGAGAAGATTTGTGTCAGCATTGAGCAGTTTCTCGGGGGCGGGGGGGGGGGGTTCTCTGTCAAAGCCAGCAGACGAGGGTTGGTGGGGGTGTAAGATGCTGCAGACTGGAAACTTGATCCCCACTGTGTTCCCAGCTTAGCCTCCCCGGTGTTGGGGAATGGAAGGTGGAGTAGGGATGGGAAAGACACAGAGTGGAGGTGGAGGAAGAAGGGAAGGTGAGCTGGAGGGAGCGAAGGAGAGTGGGGAGGCAGCTGAATGGGGATGGGGCTGTGTGAGGGAGGACAGCGTTGAGTTGCCCTCGCAAGAGATTTTCGACGTTGTGCGGCACCTGGAATGAGAGAGTTACCGAGCAATCCTCCGAATGTGATGGCCGGTGACAGGGCTGCAAAGTAAATGAAGATGATCGCAGCCAGACACTGGCAGTCCATTGCATCCCAAAGGTCACTCATGTATTTTGGGTATCTCCGCTTGATATCCCGGAACAAGCCCCCAAACGGAATCCTTGTTCTCTTCAGTGGATCATCATCACTTTCGTCCTTCACCTCCCCACACACGTCTGGAGGAAGAAGCAAGAACAGCTCAGGGTAACACAGTAAGATGGCTCGCCTCTCCACACTAGTTATTCTTTTCATACTCTGTGTGTATGAGCTTCCTGTTACTCCCACCCATCCCAATGAGGAGACCATGGGATCTGGGACAATCACCCAAAGGGGGATGTCCAGGAGCCTCAGCTCAGTATCTCAGCCAATAACCAGCGACCCCAACAATATGGCACTCCCTCAGTGCTGCACTGGGAGGAGCAGCCTGAACTTTGTCCTCAGTTCCCCGGAACAGCTCTCGAATCAATGTTGATGTGTTGCCCTTGCAGCTTCAGGGCAGGGTCTCGATAACTATTGCCCCTCAGTGCCCATTGCCAAGTAGGTGCAATCGCATGGCTCTTTTGGGAATGAGCCGCTGATGGTGGTGAAGTGGCAATGTCAGCGGGTTGTGTGACCCCAAGATCGAGGGCTTGTTGGAGGTAGAAGGGGAAATATCAGAATGGAATTTAAATTCAACCTACAAGCCGAGAATATGAAGCTAGTTTTCACCATGGTGACCATGGCAACCCTCGTCAGTTATTGTAATGTCCTTTTAGGGAAGGAAATCTACCATCCTCACCTGGTCTGGCCTACATGTGACTCCAGACCCACGGCAATGTGATTAGTGACACAGAGGCTCAGGCTAGTGCACTGACTTGCAGGGTTAAATGGGTTCAAATCCCACCTCAGCATCAGAGTGGAATTTACCCAGTCTCATCTATGTGGCTCCAGACCCACAGTCATGGCCTCTTAACTGTCCTCTGTACTGGCCTCAAGGGCAAATCAGTTTCTGTGACCATTAGAGCATAGAACAGTACAGCCCAGTACAGGCCCTTCAGCCCTCGATGTTGTGCTGGCCTTTTATCCTACTCTAAGACCAGACTAAACTACGTACCCTTCATTGTACTACCATCCATGTGCCTATCCAAGAGTCGCTTAAATGTCTCAATTAGGGACAACAAATAGTGACCCTGCCAGTAACATCCACATCCCCAGAATAAATTTTTTAAGAAAGCATTTCTATGGGTCCAATCTATCTCCACAGTGAAAGGTTACCATTCTCTGTGTATAGTTTTAGATTCAAATAAAGAATCCAGATTAGTGTTTTTTAAACTCTTAGTAAATGTTTGGTACAATTGGTCGAAATAACAATATTTCGGAACTAGTGCTCACAGCAAGAGTCCCCAGACACCCTCTCATTGAACCCAAGGGTGGGCAAGACAGAGGTCACTATCACCGTGACAGAGACCCGTGACAGGGCAACATCCTTAGGTGTTGATGCCAGTTGGAGAGTAACATCATCATGTCAGTTAGGTGACGTCACTGGGTGGGTGACATCATCGCATGCACACGGTGATGTCACTACACACAGCAGCGATGGCACGTTTAATGGTTGAGCAACATTTGAGAGGGAAGTGGGTGATAAGGGAAGCGAATAATTCCTGGGGCACACAGGACATCAGGATTGGCTGGGAAACTAGAGTAGACTAAACACCGGCGTATTGAAGGGCTGAGCAGGCTCAATAGGCCGAAGTGGGGGGTCCCATTGTTGCTAGGCTCTTCACACACACACACACACACACA
>NC_057716.1:104624309-104639829 GCF_004010195.1 Chiloscyllium plagiosum
CACACAGACACACACACTCTCTCTCTCTCACACACACACACACTCTCTCTCACACACACACAGACACACACACACACTCTCTCACACACACAGACACACACACACACAGACCCACACACACAGACACACACACACATACGCACGCACACACACACACACACACACAAACACATAGTCATTTCAACACTCACTTGCTCACAGGCCACATACAGTCATTGGACCTTCTCACAAAATGAAGATGATTTTTAAAGTACAGACAAACCTTCTTTTGTCCCTGTCCCTGGGAGTGTTTGATGGGGACAGTGTAGAGGGAGCTTTACTCTGTATCTAACATGATACTGTCCCTGTCCTGTGAGTGATTGAAGGGGACAGTGTAGAGGAAGTTTTACTCTGTATCTAACCGCGTGCTGTCCCTATTCTGGGAGTGTTTCATAGGGACAGTGTAGAGGGAGCTTTATTCTGTATCTAACCCCTTGCTGTCCCTATTCTGGGAGTGTTTCATAGGAACAGTGTAGAGGGAGCGTTACTCTGTATCTAACCCCGTGCTGTCCCTGTCCTGAGTGTGTTGGATGAGGACAGGGTAGAGGTAGCGTTACTCAGTATGTAATTGTTCAGTGGGTGAGCTGGTGGAGTATGACGGGTCTATCCAGTGATGTCTCACCTTTCGTCTCGAAGAGAATGGATTCCTCCCTCCTCAGTGATTTTCTCTGCTCTCTCAGTTTCCTCTTCCTCAGCATCTCCTTCTGAAAGGCCGCGACCGATCTCAGGAGATCTTTGCCTTCTAGTTCCAGTGGTGGGATGACAATGCTGCTGTCCAGGAACTCGTTGATGGCGTTTAAGAGGTCCTGGCGATCATCAGCCTGATAGGCTGCCTCATGGAAATCCTGCAGAAAGCTCAGAGCTGCATTAACCATCTCCGTTAACCTCCTCTGTTTTAAAATTCTCCTGTCCCTGTCCTGTCCCAGTACCCTCTGAGATCCCCACACTTGTCCAATTCCAGCCTCCTGTGCCTGTCTGATCCTCATCGCTCCCCATGGCCAGTCATGATTCAAGGCAGATCCCTAAGTTCGGAAACTGTCTTCCTAAACCTTTCCATCTCTCCGCTTTAAGACCCGTTACCTTTCCTCAGGCAACAAGGTGGCACATTTTGTTTGATAATGGTGTCTATGAGGAGTGCATTCCACTTCTTTGAGGTGTTATATACACCCATACGTTAGCTGTTATATGGGATCAGTTAGCTCTGTTGGTTGGATGGCTGGTTTACGATGCACAGAAACTTTAACAGTGTGGGTTCAACTCCCACATCAGGCTGAGGTTACTCTGAAGTGCTCTCCTTCTCAACCTCTCCCCTTGCCTGAGATGCAGTGACCCTCAGGTTAAACCACCTCCAGTCATCACTCTGTCGAATGGGAAAAAAGCTGCCCCTGTGATCTAGTAAGACCCATGGCAACTTTACCTTGACAATAAACACACATCTTCAATGAATTGAAACAAAGGAACAGAAGGAGGCCATTCAGCCCATTCTACCATTCAACAATGTTGAGGCTGACCTCTGACCTAACTTTAGAAACTCAACTTTGTCCTGTATTTCATGTACATCCCACCAAAACCCACCACCCCCATCCCTGCGATTCCCATGGCTAAACCCACCTAGCCTGCACATCCCTGGACACTACGGGGCAATTTAGCATAGCCAATTCACCCTAACCTACACACCTCATGCTGCAGCTGTACAAAGCTCTGGTGCGGCCGCACTTGGAGTATTGCGTACAGTCCTGGTCTCCGCATTATAGGAAGGATGTGGGAGCTTTGGAAAGGGTTCAGAAGAGATTTACTAGGATGTTGCCTGGTGTGGAGGGAAGGTCTTATGAGGTAAGGCTGATGGACTTGAGGCTGTTTTCGTTAGAGCGAAAAAGGTTGAGAGGTGACTTAATTGAGACATAGAAGATAATCAGAGGGTTAGATAGGGTGGACATCATCTTTTTCCTTGGATGGTGATGGCTAGCACGAGGGGGCATACCTATAAATTGAGGGATGATAGATATAAGACAGCTGTCAGAGATAGTTTCTTTACTCAGAGAGTAGGAAGGGCTTGGATCGCACTGCCTTCCTATAGTAATAAACTCATCAACTTTAAGGGCATTTAAATGGTCATTGAATAAACATATGGATGAAAACAGAATAGTGTAGGATAGATAGGTTTCAGATTGGTTCCATTGGCCAGCACAACATTGAGGGCTGAAGTGCCTGTACTGAGCTGCAATGTTCTATGTGGGAGGAAACTCATGCAGACATGAGGAGATTGTGCAAACTCCACACAGATAGTTATCCGAGGCTGGAGTTGAACTCAGGTCCCTCGCGCTGTGAGGTAGCAGTGATTAGATTAGATTACTTACAGTGTGGAAACAGGCCCTTCGGCCCAACAAGTCCACACCGACTCTCTGGAGCAACCCACCCAGACCCATTCCCCTACATTTACCCCTTCATCTAACACTACAGGCAATTTAACACGGCCAATTCACCTAACCTGCACATTTTTGGACTGTGGGAGGAAACCGGAGCACCCGGAGGAAACCCACGCAGACACGGGGAGAATGTGCAAACTCCACACAGTCAGTCGCCTGAGGCGGGAATTGAACCCAGGTCTCTGGCACTATGAGGCAGCGGCACTAACCATTGAGCCACCGTGCCTGCTATGATAGCTCCTGTCCTTTTTTTTATTATTTGGAAACTTTAAGTATGATTTGAATTTCAGTATTGTATACATTTAGAAGGGGAGCTATAGTTTCTGTTTTATTTCTGAGTGCTGCACATAGTGGGAAGTTGCCTGGAAATTAATGTTCATGGACTTGGAAAAGGCTTGGTGCTGACTAGATCAGTATCTTAGAAGCAAGAGAAAAAGAGAAATAGATTGGATTGTTGCCAATGAGGTTTCCTTTGATGCAGGGATACAGAGACAGAAATAAATTCATTTTGAAAGACAGAACCATTCAGAAGGTGAAGGAGTGTGCAGGTTTGTCTAAAAATGAAGCAGGTCATTCAGAGAGAGAAAAGGTTTGTAAGAGTACCATTTATCTCTCTCCAAAGCAACCAGGCAGAAGAAACGAAGACCTGAGTGGCCTAAGGTCAGGGTCCAGAAAAAGAGATCTGTGGAAGAAGGAACGTTCCAAGCTAAGTGAGCTGTGGTAGTCATTTTTGGGTCTTAGAATGAGACATTAACTCAAAAATAGTGTTGTGTAAATGCAGACATCTGCTGAAACGAAACCAATTACAATTGTACCCATTAGAGAAGGAACTTAAAGTGGAGAGACTTGAGTAAGCTGCAAGGATGAGGGTGAAAATATTGAATATTTATTTCTGATACTTGTGATAGGAATGTTTCAATAGTTCTTGCATAGTGATGTGGACATTGCCAACAAGGTCAGAGTTTGTTGCCCGTTCCAGTTGCCCATGTGAGCAGCTTGTTTCACTATTTCAGAAGGGAGTTCAAAGTTAACCACATTGCTACGGGCCTGGAGTCACATGTAGGCCAGACAAGGACAGCAGATTTTGTTGTCATGGTCACCATCACTGAGACTAGTTTCTCATTCTAAGTTTATTAGTTAAATTCATGTTCTACCTATTGTCGTGTTGAAGTCTGAACCACTGTCACCAGAAAATTAGCATGGGTCTGTCAACTATTCGTCCAGTGGCATTACTGTTATGCCACATCTTTCAAGTCAATTATGAAAGGGAATTCCTTTGAAAGGGAATTAGATACATATTTTGAAGGGGGAAATTTATAGGATTCTGGGGAAACAAACAGAGCTAATTGGCTAGATCTTTCAAAAAGTCTGCACAGGCACAATGGGCTGAATGGCCTCATTCTGTGTTGTACCATCCTCTGATTTTCTGACTCTATCTCTCCTGACATTTCACCGAAACTACCCTCTCTGTTCCTCTCAATACTCATAGAACTGTACAGCATGGAAATAGACCCTTCAGTCGACTGGGACAATACATCCATCCTAGGACAAGCCAAACCAAGACACGCATGAGAATTCCTAGATGCATGGCATTCTAACCAGAACTCTATCAACAAACACATCGAGTTAGACCCCATCTACCACCCCCCGAGAAAAGGAACAGGAAGTGACTTCACCACAGGAAATAACATCACCAAAGGAAATGACATCACCAACCCAAAGAAACCCAAACATATAAATAGAAAGTAGGAAGTTTCAGCATTGCTTCGCATAAAGTCCACTGAAGATGTTAGCTAGTAAGGTAATGAAATGTCTGTAAATGAACCTTCTAGCTCAGCAAGCAAACCTACATCCATGCACAACCCTCTGCATGAAAAAGCTGCCCCTTAGGTCCCTTTAATATCTTTCTCCTCTCACCCTAAACCTATGCCCTCTAGTTCTGGACTCTCCCACCTTGGGGAAAAGACCTTGGCTGTTTACATTATCCATGCCCCTCATGATTTTATAAACCTCTATAAGGTCACCTTTCAGCCTCTGATGCTCCAGGGAAAACAGCCCCAGCCTATTCAACCTCTCCCTACAGCTCAAACTCTCCAACTCTGGCAACGTCCATGCAAATCTTATCTGAACCCAATGCTTTGAAAACTTTCTTCAGTTCAACCCTTGACCTTGCTATGTCTAACCTTGTCTGACATCAGGGTGGAGATACTGCGCCCGATCTCATGGTAATCCATGTTGGACTGCATTGGCCCGAGGAGGATAAAGATGAATCGTACAGGCACTGAAACTTCCAAAACTGACTCAAGGAAAACTGCTTCACTGAGGCGCACAAAGGCCATGGTGGGCTGTTCAAGAAAGGCAAGAGTCCCTAAAAAAAACAAGAAAAGAGACAATTATAAGAATAGTCATCTAGTAGTCCAGACTCTGAGCATTACTGAAAATAAAAACATCTTGACAAAATTTTTTGTCAAACATCTTGCACTCATCAGGACAATTTGGCCCACAGCCTTTTTCCTGTCCAGGAGCAGTGGGAGACACAGCGGAGGTGACGTGGAGACCAGGAATGTTGAAAGGGAATGTTATTTGAAATGATTGGCCAGTCATCGGCCTAACTAGTTGGCATCACGCTGGCACTAAAATTCTTATACCATCATGGGGAAACAAAACAGCTTTCTGAAATGGAGCTAAATTCCTTCAAGTTACTGGTTTAGAAATCTGCCAGGGGCATTACTTCTCTGCTATCACAAACAAGCACACCTTCAACGGTCAACATGGGCGGTGGGATTCCCACAATTCTAAGCACTATGTAAATTGGTCTTATCACCAACTTTGTAAATGGAACTTGAGTTATTTGTTCACTCTATGTGCTTAAAGCTGAAATCATGCATATCAAAACTATCCCATGAGGAAAAAGCTATCCTGATCAGATCATTTCACACAGACACATGGAAGGCCCTAAAGTGGTTACCTTGAGTCTGAGTCCAAGAGTCCCTGTCCAGCCTTCCTGAGAATGGTTTGGAAGTCTAAGAACTGACAAGTACACCTTTCTACATTAAAAACTAAAACTCTGCTCAACAAAAAGAAGCAAACAAAGGGAGACCCTTAAAATGTTTTCATTTTCTCATGATAAAGTGTACCTAACCCCGTGCTGTCCCTATTCTGGGAGTGTTTCATAGGGACAGTGTAGAGGTAGCTTAACTCCGCATCTAACCCTGTGCTGTCCCTGTCCTGGGAGTGTTTCATAGTAGAGGAGCTTTGCTCTGTATCTAACTCCATGCTGCCCCTATCCTGGGAATGTTGATGGAGACAGGGTAGAGGGAGCTTAACTCTGTATCTAACACTTTGCTGTCTATGCTGTAGGGTTTGTTGGCACTGTTATGCACCCATACTTACCACCTACATCTAATTCACAACATCTGTATCAGGGGCTTTGTTTTGTGTTCAGAAAATTGATGAAGTTGAAATAGTTCAGCAGGTTACATACCGATGAGGACCACAGTTGCCTCTGCATTTTCTGGAATCTTCTCCATGAGCCTCTGTTCTGCTTTCCTTTTGTGCCTCTCACTGTGCCGGCTGCTTGGAGATCTGAAATGTTTCTGAAGGCAGAAAGGACTTTGAATGACATTGTGAGGGAAAGGCCAGGTTTCAGGTCTGTCTGCTCCCTCCCCTAATCACACAATGCAGAACCAGACAATCGTACAGCACAGAGCAGGGCCATTCGGCCTTGTGCTGGCTCTTTGACTAAGCTCTCCAATTGATCCCACTGCCTCCTGCTTTTTCAACACACAACTTCAGATTTCTCCTCTTCAACTGTTTCTCCAATTTCCATTTGAAAGTTCCCATTGAACCTTCATCCCTTCCCTCTGAGGTGATTGCAACAACTCATTGCATCAGAAACAAGTGTTTTGGACCCGTCCAGAGCCCCAAAAACATTTCAAGAAAGTAGCCCAGACCCTAACTTTGCTGGTGGTTTTAAGCAGGTGTAAAGTGGATATTCCAGGAGGGATGCAGCTGGTCAAATCACTTAGTTTTAAACAAAACAGAATTTATTTGATTAGATTAGATTACATTACAGTGTGGAAACAGGCCCTTCAGCCCAACAAGTCCACACTGACCCGCCGAAGCGAAACCCACCCATACCCCTACATTTACCCCTTACCTAACACTACGGGCAATTTAGCGTGGCCAATTCACCTGACCTGCACATCTTTGGACTGTGGGAGAAAACCAGAGCACCCGGAGGAAACCCACGCAGACACGGGGAGAACGTGCAAACTCCACACAGTCAGTTGCCTGAGGCGGGAATTGAACCCAGGTCTCTGGCGCTGTGAGGCAGCAGTGCTAACCACTGTGCCACCGTGTCGCCCACAAGATTACTGACTGAAACACAAACAAAAGAGAAGAGAATACAGAATAACTTAACCTATCTGAAAGCCCAACAGACAATCCTAACTTAATGATGCTGTTCCATATTCTTGCAACAATCCCCATAAATACCCCCTTGGCAAAAAAGATCAAATCAAACACAGTGTCTTATAGAGAGAGAGATGGCAGAGAGATTCTGATGGAACACCTTCTTCCGTGGAGCTGTTTCCTGGGCTAGCAGGGTTCCTTCAATCTGGCCTACTTTCAGTGAACAGTCAGACTGCGAAAACCAAACCAAAACCAAACCAGAGAAAAGCTTTGACAAAGGGTCAGTTAGACTCAAAACGTCAGCTCTTTTCTCTCCTTACGGATGCTGCCAGACCTGCTGAGATTTTCCAGCATTTTCTCGTTTGGTTTCAGATTCCAGCATCCGCCGTAATTTGCTTTCATCCAGTGTTTATCCCACTGCCACCTCTCTTCCAGGACTGCCTACCCTGAAGAAATACTACTCTTCTCTCCGACCAACTTTGATAAAGGGTCAGTTAGACTCGAAGCATCAGCTCTTTTCTCTCCAGACCTGCTGAGATTTTCCAGCATTTTCTTTTTTGGTCAGAGAAATGCTGAGCTGGGAGGACTGGCCACTCCCCTGTCATTGTACAAGTGTTTCTTTTAAACTTGAAAGCCTTTTGTCTGAGGCAGTATCTGTTAGCTATTATCAAATTGGCCCGAAAACCCTTCAATCCCAGACTTTTCAGAATCACTGCTTTTCCGACCTTTCTTCAAAAAAAGCCAAGGACAGCGTACACTTGTTACAGGAGCAACATCATCACACAATAGCCCCCCCATCCCACCACACCCCCCACCTCCTCATCCCACCCCATCCCACCCCATCCCACCATTCTTTTACTACTTATCTTTGAGCTATCTGCTCTGGCTGCAGCTGGAAACAGTTTCCTCTCAAACTGCCTCATAACTTCGGACAGCTCAATTACATTATGCCCTTAGCTGTCACAGCTCTCAGTGAAAGAAGCCCAGCATCTCCACATTCCTCAACCCTGGTCCCAGTGGAGTAAATCCCCTCCCCACGCTCTCTAATACCATTATATCCTTCCTAAAGACTCCCGGTCTGAACCCAATGCTCTATACGAAGGAGTGTCTCTAAATAATCCCAATCTTCTGCATAAGGGAGTGTTTCGAGACAAATCCAACTTTCACATCAAAGAGCAGCTTGAAATAAACCTTTTTTCTACAATAAGAGGTGGCTCTAAACAAATCCAATTTCCTACACCAGGGAGTGTCTCTAAGCAAATCCAATTTCCTACACCAGGGAGTGTATCTAAGCAAATCCAATCTCCTACACCAGGGAGTGTCTCTAAGCAAATCCAATCTCCTACACCAGGGAGTGTCTGTAAACAAATCCCTCAGCGTCCTTCAGCATCCAGAGGTGCGTCAGATTGGGTTCATTCAGTAATAAGGGACTTGTTTTACCTGGTGGTCATAGCCAGCACAGACTTGTTTCTGAATTACCAAATCCCATGGAGCTGGACAGTCACTGTCTGAGATACTGACAGAGCCAACGCACAATAGACCATTCAGCTCCTCGAGCCTGCTCTGCCATTCAATAAGACCAGGGCTGAGCTGGTTGTATTTCAAATTCTACACTTCCAGCTCCCCCTGATAGCCATTGATTCCCTTGCCGAACAATAATAGGGGAGAGTCCACCGAGCATTCCCTGAGTGTCTGGATTAACAGTCCAGTGATAATACCACTGGCCAATGGCTTTCCTCACCAAATCACCAATGGGACTTTACATCTATTACCCACCATAACTAAATCAGCTGTGTTTTCTAATTAATGAAACTACATTCAATTCCCATTAAGGGCAATGCAGACCCTCAGGGGTGAGGGAGAGATAGAAGAGGATAACTCAAAACGGAGTTGGATGTGGAGATAAAGAACTTCATCTCCTACAGTGCCCATTTCTCGCTAAAGGCATTAAGTATCAGTGGATACTGTATGCTTCCTTCCCAAGGATACTGGGCACTAACATAACCCTGGAAAACGGGCAAGCCAGCAACTCTGACTCTCTCCACAGCCCATATCCTTCAGCGCCAGGTGCCCAAAGGTCAGGAGCATGGGGCTGATCAAAACGCAACAAAAGATTTCTCAAATAACTCCTTACCTCAAGAGATCTGGGAGGAAAACAGGAACAGGAATAGTTCATTCAGTCTGCCTCCTCTCTCAGTTGGATTATCATCAATGGGTAGCACGGTGGCACAGTGGTTAGCACTGCTGCCTCACAGCGCCAAAGACCAGGGTTCAATTCCCGCCTCAGGCAACTGTGTGGAGTTTGCACATTCTCCCCGTGTCTGCGTGGGTTTCCTCCGGGTGCTCCGGTTTCCTCCCACAATCCAAAAATGTGCAGGTTAGGTGAATTGGCCAAGAAGCAAATCCTTCGTTCCCCCCCACCCTCCCCACTGCATCCATGTGCATTCCGACAAGAGTTCGCCCTCACCTGAGGGCCTGAATCCACCTTCTTGGGGTCTTGCACCTCGATGCGTTCGTCTCCCATCAGGGGCATGGTGGTGGAGGAATCCTTTGACACTTTGTGCTCATGGTGAGGGTGGGGAACACCCAGGCTGGTTGCTTTGGTGGAGCCAGAGACGTTGCGAGGGAAAAAGATCCCTTCTTTCTCATCGTTAGGGTGGCTGCAACACAACACAAGGACTTAGTCCCCAACATTCCCAACGCAGCAAACAATTTTCAGGTACATTGAATCAGAGGAACACAATCATACAATCCCTACAGTGCAGAAAGAGGCCATTCAGCCCATCATGTCTGCACCAACCCTCTGAAAAGTGTCCCACTCAGACCCAGCACCCCCACTTCCCCATCCTATCCCTGTATTTCCCATGTCTAATCCACCTATCTTGCACATCCCTGAACACTATGGGCAATTTCCCATTGCTAATCCACCCTGACCTGCGTATCTTTGGATTGTGGGAAGAAACTGGTGCACCCAGAGGAAACCCACGCAGAAACGGGGTGAACGTACAAACTCCACACAGACAGTCACCTGAGGCTGGCATCAAACCCAGGTCCTTGGCACTGTGAGGCAGCAGTGCTAACCACTGAGCAGCCAGGCCAGCCTACAGAGGAGATGAGGGGCAGTGCATTTGGCGATGCAAAGCATATATTACAATGACCGCACAGTCCATGCTGACTGTTTCAAAGACCCTCCTTATTCATCACACTGTTTTCCAGTTTATACATTCATGGGATGAGGGCATCATTAGTTGGGGAAACATTTATTGCCTGTCCCTAGTTGCTCTTGAGAAGTTGGTGGTGAGCTGTGCAGCACAGAGGGAGCTGAGTCTTCTTGTGAATGGAATATTAGCATGTAGGTGCGGCTAGTAACAAAGGAGGCTTTTACTGTAAGGGGTTTGGGTTTAAAAACAGGGAAGTCTTGTTACAGCTGTACAGGGTGTTGGTGAGGCTGTGTACACTTCTGGTTCCTATCTTTAAGAAAGGATATTTTGGCAGTGGAGGTAGTTAAAAAACTGAGGGGCCACCTGAATGAAGTGTATAAAATTACGAGAGGCATGGACAGGGTGGATAGTCTCTACTCCACGGTGAAAATGTCAAATACTAGAGGGTGTACGTTTAAGGTGAGAGAGGGCAAGTTTACAGATGGTGCATGAGGCAAGTTGTGGCAGAGGAAGGCAGGTGCCTGGAACATACTGCCAGGGGAGGTGGTAGATGCAGAAACAGCAGCAATGTTTAATCGGCATTTAGACAGACATGTGAGCAAGCAGGGAATGGAGGGGTATGGACCATGTGCAGGCAGGTGGGTCATTTTAGAATGGCATCGTGGTGAGCATGGATGTGGTGGGCCAAAGGGCCTGTCCCTGTGCTGTACTGTTCTATGTTCAATTTTACCTGGCACTTGTGTGGCAAGAAAGCTTTTCACTGTCCCTCAGTACACCTGGTTCAATTAAATTCAATTCAATTCAGTTCAATGTTACTTGTCACTCATCAGCCGAAACTTGGCTATTATACAGATCTTGCTGCATTTGGACATGGACTGCTTCCATACTTGAGGAGTCACGAACATTGTGTAATCATCGGTGAACATCCCCGCTTCTGACCTTATGATGGAGGGAAGATCATTGATGAAGTAGCTGAAGATGTTTGGGTCTAGGACTCTACCCCGAGGAACTCCTGCAGAGATGTCCTGGAGCTGAGATAACTTACCTCCAACAACCACCACCATCTTCCTATGTGTCAGGTCTGACTTAAACCAGCAGAGAGCTTGCACCTGATACACATTGATTCCAGTTTTACTAGGGCTCCTTGATGCCATACTCACTCAGATACAGCCTTGATATTATGTGCTATCGCTCCCCTCTCCCCTCTGGAATTCAGCTCTTTTGTCCATGTCTGACCCAAGGCTGTAATGGGGTCAGGAGCTGAGTGACCCTGGGGGAACCCAAACTGGGCGTCACTGAGCAGGTTATTGCTGAGCAGGTGCTGCTTGATAGCTCTGTTACTGACCCCTTCCATCACTTTACTGATGATCGAGCGTAGACTGATGGGGTGGGAATTTGCGGGGCTGGATTTATCCTGCTTTTTATACCTGGGCGATTTCCCACATTGTTAGGCAGTTGCCAGTGTTGTATACTATTGCCAGAATGTTGTCAGGGCCCATAGCCTCCAAATATTTTTTATATCAAATGGAGTGAATCAAATTAGGTGAAAACTGGCATCTGTGATTCTATACATTTGTTATTCTGTATATAAACCCCTTGAAACCCTCGATTACATTCCAGCATTCAACACATATCTAGGTATCTGTTATTCTGTATATAAACCACCCCGATCCCCTCGATTAGATTCCAATCTGTAACTCCCTCCCGGGTATCTGTTATTCTCTATGTAAACCACCCCGAACCCCTCAATTAGATTCCAGTCTGTAACTCCCTCCCGGGTATCTGTTATTCTGTATATAAACCACCCTGATCCCCTCGATTAGATTCCAGTCTGTAACTCCCTCCCAGGTATCTGTTATTCTACATGTAAACCACCCCGATCCCCTCAATTAGATTCCAGTCTGTAACTCCCTCCCGGGTATCTGTTATTCTGTATATAAATCACCCCGATCCCCTCAATTAGATTCCAGTCTGTAACTCCCTCCTGGGTATTGGCATTTCGATATATAAACCCCTCTGAACCACTTTATTCCATTCCAGCCTCTCACTCTCTCCCATGGTAGCTCAGATTCTTGGAGGACTGGGGTCACAAAGCCTCCCCTCCCCCTGCGGTACCTGTGTTTGACAAGGAGTGCTCTCAATACACTGGCCCTGTCTTCCGGTTTGATCTGATCTGTGATCACCATGGTTTCCACCACCAGCTGGGCTATTCCAGGCAATGTTTTCTGCTCCAGATCCAGCAGCACAGCACCTGCGAGAGACACACAAAAACACTTTATTCACTCATCCCACTCATTCACATCGCTGGCGGGCCCAGCATTTATTGTCTGTCCCTAGTTGCCCTCTTTGAGAAGGTGGTAGTGACTTGCCTTCTTGAACCACTGCAGTCATAGAATCATAGAATCCTACAGCACGAAGACAGGCCCTTTGGCCCGAACTGGTCCATGCTGACCAAAATATTCATCTGCTCTAATCCCATTTCCCTG
This sequence comes from Chiloscyllium plagiosum, assembly GCF_004010195.1. NCBI lineage: Eukaryota > Metazoa > Chordata > Chondrichthyes > Orectolobiformes > Hemiscylliidae > Chiloscyllium > Chiloscyllium plagiosum. Next base: position 104,636,835 of record NC_057716.1, read on the forward strand.
CACCCTTCTAAACCTTTCCTATCCATGTCCAAATGCCTTTTAAATGTTAATGTACCCACCTCAGACACTTCTGGTTGCTGTGCTGTGGGTAGACCCACAATGTCCCTTAGGGAGGGGGTTCCAGGATTTTGACCCAGCGACAGGAATGGCGATATATTTCCAAGTCAGGATGGTGAGTGGCTTGGAGGGGAACTTGCAGGGGATGGTGTTCAGAAACTCTTCCCACTTACAAATCTCTCAATCCACCGAACATAAATTCTCCATAGTGTGTGTAGATGCATCCCTACCTCACTCATATTTGACTGACCCCTCTATCCCCATTTACACACCCAGCCCATTTACAATCTCCTTAACCCCACTTACTTTCCCCTTACCCTGAGCTTCCAAGTCCCATTTGCTGTCTACATTTACCCCGTCACCCCATTTACAATCCCCTGAACCTTCAAGCCACTTTCTCATTTCCCAAACGCCCCTCACTCCAAACCCTGAACACCGTCTCCCCTGAATCCTCTCTCATTATTTACATTTCTCCCTCAGCCAGCAAACATCATCCCCATCCCCAAACTCATTTACAATGCTTAGGAACCGCTGGACCCCATTCACATTCTCCCAAAACACTGTCTCACTACTTATATTCCCCCTCTCACTCCCTCCCAACTGCAATCCCTGAGCTCTCCCCCTGCATGGCGACAGATGAAGTAAGGGTTTGGGAAGGGACTGGAGCAGCAATTTCAGAACTTGACATCTCTGGACAGCTCCTTCTCACCGTCTGGAGCCCAGTCTGTGTGAATTCTCCGGTGAGCCACAAAATATCGCCCTGAGTTCTCTTGAGTAAATGCTCTTCAGCTCTACAACCTAGACGGAATGTTGATAAGCCTGTAAAATAATCTCGCTTTATATAAAGAAAACAAAGGACTGTGGGTGGCACGGTGGTTAGCACTGCTGCCTCACAGCGCCTGAGACCCGGGTTCAATTCCCTCCTCAGGCTGTGTGGAGTTTGCACATTCTCCCTGTGTCTGCGTGGGTTTCCTCCAGGTGCTCCGGTTTCCTCCCACAATCCAAAAGATGTGCAGGTTAGGTGAATTGGTCATGCTAAATTGCCCGTAGTGTTAGGTAATGGGTAAATGTAGGGGTATGGGTGGGTTGCGCTTCGGCAGGTCGGTGTGGACTTGTTGGGCCGAAGGGCCTGTTTCCACACTGTAATGTAATCTAATCTAAAAAAAAAAGTAAGTTCCTATCAGTCCTGAAGAAGGGTCACTGGACCCGAAACATTAATTCTTATTTCTCTCCACAGATGGTGCCAGACCTGCTGAGTTTCTCCAGCAATTTCTGACTTTGTTTCTTGCTTTATCACTGTCAAAACATCTTTCAGCATGACACAAGGTAGTTATCAAACGATATTCAAGACCCAACACACAAAAAAATAAAGAATTGCAGATGCTGGAAATCAGAAACAAAAGCAGACATTGCTGGAAATTCTCAGCAGGTCTGGCAGCATCTATAGAGAGAAAGAAAAGGTAATGTTTCAGATCCAGTGACTCGTCTTCGAGGCAGAACAGTTCTGCTTTCTCTCCAAAGATGCTGCCAGACCTGCTGTGGTTTTATTGCAATTTAAAACATAGAACATAGAACATTACAGCGCAGTACAGGCCCTTCGGCCCTCGATGTTGCGCCACCCTGTGGACACAATCTGAAGTCCATCTATCCTCCGCTATTCCGTTCTCATCCATATGTTTATCCAATGACCATTTAAATGCCCTTAAAGTTGCTGAGTCTGCTACGGTTTTGTTTTGTAACATTTAGCACCAAGCCAAATCCAGTCACACAGCGCAGAAACAGACCTTTCAATCCATCTCGGCCACGCCGACCAGATATCCTAAATTAATCTAGTCCCATTTGCCAGCACTTGGCCCATGTCCCTTTAAACCCTTCCTATTCATACACCCATCCAGATGCCTTTTAAATGTTGTAATTGCCACTTCCTCTGGCATCTCATTCCATATACGTACTACCCTCTGCGTGAAAACATTACCCTTTAGGTCCCTTTTAGATCTTTCCCCTCTTACCGTAAACCTGTATCCTCTAGTTTTGGACTCCCCTACCCAAGGGAAAAGACCTCATGACTTTATAAACCTCAATCAGGTCACCCCTCAGCTTCCAATGCTCCAGGGAAAACAGCCCCAGCCTATTCAGCTTCTCCCTATAGCTCAAACCCTCCAACTTTGGGAACATCTTTGTCAATCCTTTCTGCACCCTCTCATGGTTAATAAATATATGTGAAGATATTAGGTGACTAAAACTTTGGTGAAGAGGTAAATTGTAAGAAATGCCTTATTGTTGGCAGTGGGAATGAGCTGGGGGAGATGTGGAGAGGTTTAGGAAGGAAATCCCAGAGATTGAGACTGAGAAATTACCATCAAATGTGAAAAGGTTAACATGAACTGAAACTAGAACAGAAATTGACCGAAGTGGAGCAGCTCCAACCCCTCACCCCAGCACAGCCGGAGCCCCAGGACTTTGTTGTGGGCCAATGATTGATGTACATCATGTCCCAGGCCATTGTCATAGAACCCAGAGGCCCAGGCTAATGCTCTGAACATAGAACATTACAGCGCAGTACAGGCCCTTCGGCCCTCGATGTTGCGCCGCCCTGTCATACCAATCTGAAGCCCATCCCACCGACACTATTCCATGTACGTCCATATGCTTGTCCAATGACGACTTAAATGTACTTAAAGTTGGCGAATCTACTACCGTTGCAGGCAAAGCATTCCATACCCTTACTACTCTCTGAGTAAATAAACTACCTCTGACATCTGTCCTATTCCTATCTCCCCTCAATTTAAAGTTATTGCCCCTCGTGCTTGCCATCACCATACTTGGAAAAAGGCTCTCCCTGTCCACCCTATCTAACCCTCTGATTATCTTATATGTCTCTATTAAGTCACCTCTCAACCTTCTTCTCTCTAACGAAAACAGCCTCAAGTCTCTCAGC